>NW_027478771.1:0-300000 GCF_051014685.1 Ptiloglossa arizonensis | reverse complement strand
GTCTTCAAACTCCCATATCTCGCGAACGAATTGACCTAACCCAAAAATTCCTATTTGCATTTGAAAGTAGAAACTCGCCCGATTGCAACGGTACGTGTATTTTTCCCTAGGTCATTCTGGTTAAGCGATTGGAGCAGCAGAATTGTTAAAAATTTTTTGCCTTCTCTACCATTTCTTGGCTTCAAACTCCCATATCTCCCGAACGGATTGACCTAACCCTAAAATTCCTATTGCATCTGAAAGTAGAAACTCGCCCGATTACAACGGTATGTGTATTTTTTCCCTAGGCCATTCTGGTTAAGCGTTTGGATCAGCAGAATTGCGAAAAATTGTATGCCTTCTCAACCATTTCTTGGCTTCAAACTCCCATATCTCGCGAACGGATTGACCTAACCCAAAAATTCCTATTGCATTTGAAAGTAGAAACTCGCCCGATTACAACGGTATGTGTATTTTTTCCCTAGCCCATTCTGGTTAAGCGTTTTTGGGAGCAAGCAGAATTGCGAAAAATTTTGTTGTCTTCTCAACCATTTCTTAGCTTCAAAGTCCCATATCTCGCGAACGATTGACAAAAGTTCCTATTGCATTTGAAAGTTGACACTCGCCCGATTACAACGGTACGTGTATTTTCCCCCTAGGCCATTCTGGTTAAGCGTTTGGAGCAGCAGAAGTGCGAAAAATTTGTTGTCTTCTCAACCATTTCTTGGCTTCAAACTCCCATATCTCGCGAACGGATTGACCTAACCCAAAAATTCCTGTTGCGTCTGAAAGTAGAAACTCGCCCGATTACAACGGTATGTGTATTTTTTCCCTAGCCCATTCTGGTTAAGCGTTTGGAGCAGCAGAATTGCGAAAAATTTGTTGTCTTCTCAACCATTTCTTAGCTTCAAAGTCCCATATCTCGCGAACGGATTGACCTAACCCAAAAGTTCCTATTGCATTTGAAAGTAGAAACTCGCCCGATTGCAAAGGTACGTGTATTTTTCCCTAGGTCATTCTGGTTAAGCGATTGGAGCAGCAGAATTGTTAAAAATTTTTTGCCTTCTCTACCATTTCTTGGCTTCAAACTCCCATATCTCCCGAACGGATTGACCTAACCCAAAAATTCCTATTGCATCTGAAAGTTGAAACTCGCCCGATTACAACGGTATGTGTATTTTTTCCCTAGGCCATTCTGGTTAAGCGTTTGGATCAGCAGAATTGCGAAAAATTGTATGCCTTCTCAACCATTTCTTGGCTTCAAACTCCCATATCTCGCGAACGGATTGACCTAACCCAAAAATTCCTATTGCGTGTGAAAGTAAAAACTCGCCCGATTACAACGGTATGTGTATTTTTTCCCTAGGCCATTCTGGTTAAGCGTTTGGATCAGCAGAATTGCGAAAAATTGTATGCCTTCTCAACCATTTCTAGGCTTCAAACTCCCATATCTCGCGAACGGATTGACCTAACCCAAAAATTCCTGTTGCGTGTGAAAGTAAAAACTCGCCCGATTACAACGGTATGTGTATTTTTTCCCTAGGCCATTCTGGTTAAGCGTTTGGAGCAGCAGAAGTGCGAAAAATTTGTTGTCTCCTCAACCATTTCTTGGCTTCAAACTCCCATATCTCCCGAACGGATTGACCTAACCCAAAAATTCCTATTGCATCTGAAAGTAGAAACTCGCCCGATTACAACGGTATGTGTATTTTGTCCCTAGGCCATTCTGGTTAAGCGTTTGGATCAGCAGAATTGCGAAAAATATTTTGCCTCCTCAACCATTTCTTGGCTTCAAACTCCCATATCTCGCGAACGGATTGACCTAACCCAAAAATTCCTGTTGCGTGTGAAAGTAAAAACTCGCCCGATTACAACAGTATGTGTATTTTTTCCCTAGGCCATTCTGGTTAAGCGTTTGGATCAGCAGAATTGCGAAAAATTTGTTGTCTTCTCAACCATTTCTTAGCTTCAAAGTCCCATATCTCGCGAACGGATTGACCTAACCCAAAAATTCCTATTGCATCTGAAAGTAGAAACTCGCCCGATTACAACGGTATGTGAATTTTGTGCCTAGGCCATTCTGGTTAAGCGTTTGGAGCAGCAGAAGTGCGAAAAATTTGTTGTCTCCTCAACCATTTCTTGGCTTCAAACTCCCATATCTCCCGAACGGATTGACCTAACCCAAAAATTCCTATTGCATCTGAAAGTAGAAACTCGCCCGATTACAACGGTATGTGTATTTTGTCCCTAGGCCATTCTGGTTAAGCGTTTGGATCAGCAGAATTGCGAAAAATATTTGCCTCCTCAACCATTTCTTGGCTTCAAACTCCCATATCTCGCGAACGGATTGACCTAACCCAAAAATTCCTGTTGCGTGTGAAAGTAAAAACTCGCCCGATTACAACAGTATGTGTATTTTTTCCCTAGGCCATTCTGGTTAAGCGTTTGGATCAGCAGAATTGCGAAAAATTTGTTGTCTTCTCAACCATTTCTTAGCTTCAAAGTCCCATATCTCGCGAACGGATTGACCTAACCCAAAAATTCCTATTGCATCTGAAAGTAGAAACTCGCCCGATTACAACGGTATGTGAATTTTGTGCCTAGGCCATTCTGGTTAAGCGTTTGGAGCAGCAGAAATGCGAAAAATTTGTTGTCTTCTCAACCATTTCTTGGCTTCAAACTCCCATGTCTCCGAACGGATTGACCTAACCCAAAAATTCCTATTGCATCTGAAAGTAGAAACTCGCCCGATTACAACGGTGTGTGTATTTTTTCCCTAGGCCATTCTGGTTAAGCGTTTGAAGCAGCAGAATTGCGAAAAATTTTTTGCCTTCTCAACCATTCCTTGTCTTCAAACTCCCATATCTCGCGAACGAATTGACCTAACCCAAAAATTCCTATTGCATTTGAAAGTAGAAACTCGCCCGATTGCAACGGTACGTGTATTTTGTCCCTAGGCCATTCTGGTTAAGCGTTTGGATCAGCAGAATTGCGAAAAATATTTTGCCTCCTCAACCATTTCTTGGCTTCAAACTCCCATATCTCGCGAACGGATTGACCTAACCCAAAAATTCCTGTTGCGTGTGAAAGTAAAAACTCGACCGATTACAACGGTATGTGTATTTTTTCCCTATGCCATTCTGGTTAAGCGTTTGGATCAGCAGAATTGCGAAAAATTTGTTGTCTTCTCAACCATTTCTTAGCTTCAAAGTCCCATATCTCGCGAACGGATTGACCTAACCCAAACATTCCTATTGCATCTGAAAGTAGAAACTCGCCCGATTACAACGGTATGTGAATTTTGTGCCTAGGCCATTCTGGTTAAGCGTTTGGAGCAGCAGAAGTGCGAAAAATTTGTTGTCTTCTCAACCATTTCTTGGCTTCAAACTCCCATATCTCGCGAACGGATTGACCTAACCCAAAAATTCCTATTGCATCTGAAAGTAGAAACTCGCCCGATTACAACGGTATGTGTATTTTTTCCCTAGGCCATTCTGGTTAAGCGTTTGAAGCAGCAGAATTGCGAAAAATTTTTTGCCTTCTCAACCATTCCTTGTCTTCAAACTCCCATATCTCGCGAACGAATTGACCTAACCCAAAAATTCCTATTGCATCTGAAAGTTGAAACTCGCCCGATTACAACGGTATGTGTATTTTTTCCCTAGGCCATTCTGGTTAAGCGTTTGGATCAGCAGAATTGCGAAAAATTGTATGCCTTCTCAACCATTTCTTGGCTTCAAACTCCCATATCTCGCGAACGGATTGACCTAACCCAAAAATTCCTATTGCGTGTGAAAGTAAAAACTCGCCCGATTACAACGGTATGTGTATTTTTTCCCTAGGCCATTCTGGTTAAGCGTTTGGATCAGCAGAATTGCGAAAAATTGTATGCCTTCTCAACCATTTCTTGGCTTCAAACTCCCATATCTCTCGAACGGATTGACCTAACCCAAAAATTCCTGTTGCGTGTGAAAGTAAAAACTCGCCCGATTACAACGGTATGTGTATTTTTTCCCTAGGCCATTCTGGTTAAGCGTTTGGAGCAGCAGAAGTGCGAAAAATTTGTTGTCTCCTCAACCATTTCTTGGCTTCAAACTCCCATATCTCCCGAACGGATTGACCTAACCCAAAAATTCCTATTGCATCTGAAAGTAGAAACTCGCCCGATTACAACGGTATGTGTATTTTGTCCCTAGGCCATTCTGGTTAAGCGTTTGGATCAGCAGAATTGCGAAAAATATTTTGCCTCCTCAACCATTTCTTGGCTTCAAACTCCCATATCTCGCGAACGGATTGACCTAACCCAAAAATTCCTGTTGCGTGTGAAAGTAAAAACTCGCCCGATTACAACAGTATGTGTATTTTTTCCCTAGGCCATTCTGGTTAAGCGTTTGGATCAGCAGAATTGCGAAAAATTTGTTGTCTTCTCAACCATTTCTTAGCTTCAAAGTCCCATATCTCGCGAACGGATTGACCTAACCCAAAAATTCCTATTGCATCTGAAAGTAGAAACTCGCCCGATTACAACGGTATGTGAATTTTGTGCCTAGGCCATTCTGGTTAAGCGTTTGGAGCAGCAGAAATGCGAAAAATTTGTTGTCTTCTCAACCATTTCTTGGCTTCAAACTCCCATGTCTCCCGAACGGATTGACCTAACCCAAAAATTCCTATTGCATCTGAAAGTAGAAACTCGCCCGATTACAACGGTATGTGTATTTTTTCCCTAGGCCATTCTGGTTAAGCGTTTGAAGCAGCAGAATTGCGAAAAATTTTTTGCCTTCTCAACCATTCCTTGTCTTCAAACTCCCATATCTCGCGAACGAATTGACCTAACCCAAAAATTCCTATTGCATTTGAAAGTAGAAACTCGCCCGATTGCAACGGTACGTGTATTTTGTCCCTAGGCCATTCTGGTTAAGCGTTTGGATCAGCAGAATTGCGAAAAATATTTTGCCTCCTCAACCATTTCTTGGCTTCAAACTCCCATATCTCGCGAACGGATTGACCTAACCCAAAAATTCCTGTTGCGTGTGAAAGTAAAAACTCGACCGATTACAACGGTATGTGTATTTTTTCCCTATGCCATTCTGGTTAAGCGTTTGGATCAGCAGAATTGCGAAAAATTTGTTGTCTTCTCAACCATTTCTTAGCTTCAAAGTCCCATATCTCGCGAACGGATTGACCTAACCCAAACATTCCTATTGCATCTGAAAGTAGAAACTCGCCCGATTACAACGGTATGTGAATTTTGTGCCTAGGCCATTCTGGTTAAGCGTTTGGAGCAGCAGAAGTGCGAAAAATTTGTTGTCTTCTCAACCATTTCTTGGCTTCAAACTCCCATATCTCCCGAACGGATTGACCTAACCCAAAAATTCCTATTGCATCTGAAAGCAGAAACTCGCCCGATTACAACGGTATGTGTATTTTGTCCCTAGGCCATTCTGGTTAAGCGTTTGGATCAGCAGAATTGCGAAAAATTGTATGCCTTCTCAACCATTTCTTGGCTTCAAACTCCCATATCTCGCGAACGGATTGACCTAACCCAAAAATTCCTATTGCATTTGAAAGTAGAAACTCGCCCGATTACAACGGTATGTGTATTTTTTCCCTAGCCCATTCTGGTTAAGCGTTTGGAGCAGCAGAATTGCGAAAAATTTGTTGTCTTCTCAACCATTTCTTAGCTTCAAAGTCCCATATCTCGCGAACGGATTGACCTAACCCAAAAGTTCCTATTGCATTTGAAAGTAGAAACTCGCCCGATTGCAAAGGTACGTGTATTTTTCCCTAGGTCATTCTGGTTAAGCGATTGGAGCAGCAGAATTGTTAAAAATTTTTTGCCTTCTCTACCATTTCTTGGCTTCAAACTCCCATATCTCCCGAACGGATTGACCTAACCCAAAAATTCCTATTGCATCTGAAAGTTGAAACTCGCCCGATTACAACGGTATGTGTATTTTTTCCCTAGGCCATTCTGGTTAAGCGTTTGGATCAGCAGAATTGCGAAAAATTGTATGCCTTCTCAACCATTTCTTGGCTTCAAACTCCCATATCTCGCGAACGGATTGACCTAACCCAAAAATTCCTATTGCGTGTGAAAGTAAAAACTCGCCCGATTACAACGGTATGTGTATTTTTTCCCTAGGCCATTCTGGTTAAGCGTTTGGATCAGCAGAATTGCGAAAAATTGTATGCCTTCTCAACCATTTCTTGGCTTCAAACTCCCATATCTCGCGAACGGATTGACCTAACCCAAAAATTCCTGTTGCGTGTGAAAGTAAAAACTCGCCCGATTACAACGGTATGTGTATTTTTTCCCTAGGCCATTCTGGTTAAGCGTTTGGAGCAGCAGAAGTGCGAAAAATTTGTTGTCTCCTCAACCATTTCTTGGCTTCAAACTCCCATATCTCCCGAACGGATTGACCTAACCCAAAAATTCCTATTGCATCTGAAAGTAGAAACTCGCCCGATTACAACGGTATGTGTATTTTGTCCCTAGGCCATTCTGGTTAAGCGTTTGGATCAGCAGAATTGCGAAAAATATTTTGCCTCCTCAACCATTTCTTGGCTTCAAACTCCCATATTTCGCGAACGGATTGACCTAACCCAAAAATTCCTGTTGCGTGTGAAAGTAAAAACTCGCCCGATTACAACGGTATGTGTATTTTTTCCCTAGGCCATTCTGGTTAAGCGTTTGGAGCAGCAGAAGTGCGAAAAATTTGTTGTCTCCTCAACCATTTCTTGGCTTCAAACTCCCATATCTCGCGAACGGATTGACCTAACCCAAAAATTCCTATTGCATTTGAAAGTAGAAACTCGCCCGATTACAACGGTACGTGTATTTTTTCCCTAGCCCATTCTGGTTAAGCGTTTGGAGCAGCAGAATTGCGAAAAATTTGTTGTCTTCTCAACCATTTCTTAACTTCAAAGTCCCATATCTCGCGAACGAATTGACCTAACCCAGAAATTCCTATTGCATTTGAAAGTAGAAACTCGCCCGATTGCAACGGTACGTGTATTTTTCCCTAGGTCATTCTGGTTAAGCGTTTGGATCAGCAGAATTGCGAAAAATTGTATGCCTTCTCAACCATTTCTTGGCTTCAAACTCCCATATCTCGCGAACGGATTGACCTAACCCAAAAGTTCCTATTGCATTTGAAAGTTGGCACTCGCCCGATTACAACGGTATGTGTATTTTTTCCCTAGGCCATTCTGGTTAAGCGTTTGAAGCAGCAGAATTGCGAAAAATTTTTTGCCTTCTCAACCATTCCTTGTCTTCAAACTCCCATATCTCGCGAACGAATTGACCTAACCCAAAAATTCCTATTGCATTTGAAAGTAGAAACTCGCCCGATTGCAACGGTACGTGTATTTTTCCCTAGGTCATTCTGGTTAAGCGATTGGAGCAGCAGAATTGTTAAAAATTTTTTGCCTTCTCTACCATTTCTTGGCTTCAAACTCCCATATTTCGCGAACCGATTGACCTAAACCAAAAATTCCTGTTGCTTGTGAAAGTAAAAACTCGCCCGATTACAACGGTATGTGTATTTTTCCCTAGGCCATTCTGGTTAAGCGTTTGGAGCAGCAGAATTGCGAAAAATTTGTTGTCTTCTCAACCATTTCTTAGCTTTAAAGTCCCATATCTCGCGAACGGATTGACCAAACCCAAAAATTCCTATTGCATCTGAAAGTAGAAACTCGCCCGATTACAACGGTATGTGTATTTTGTCCCCAGGCCATTCTGCTTAAGCGTTTGCATCAGCAGAATTGCGAAAAATATTTTGCCTTCTCAACCATTTCTTGGCTTCAAACTCCCATATCTCGCGAACGGATTGACCTAACCCAAAAATTCCTGTTGCGTGTGAAAGTAGAAACTCGCCCGATTACAACGGTATGTGTGTTTTTTCCCTAGGCCATTCTGGTTAAGCGTTTGGATCAGCAGAATTGCGAAAAATTGTATGCCTTCTCAACCATTTCTTGGCTTCAAACTCCCATATCTCGCGAACGGATTGACCTAACCCAAAAATTCCTGTTGCGTGTGAAAGTAGAAACTCGCCCGATTACAACGGTATGTGTGTTTTTTCCCTAGGCCATTCTGGTTAAGCGTTTGGAGCAGCAGAATTGCGAAAAATGTTTTGCCTTCTCAACCATTTCTTGGCTTCAAACTCCCATATCTCGCGAACGGATTGACCTCACCCAAAAATTCCTATTGCATCTGAAAGTAGAAACTCGCCCGATTACAGCGGTATGTGTGTTTTTTCCCTAGGCCATTCTGGTTAAGCGTTTGGATCAGCAGAATTGCGAAAAATTGTATGCCTTCTCAACCATTTCTTGGCTTCAAACTCCCATATCTCGCGAACGGATTGACCTAACCCAAAAATTCCTGTTGCGTGTGAAAGTAAAAACTCGCCCGATTACAACGGTATGTGTATATTTTCCCTAGCCCATTCTGGTTAAGCGTTTGGAGCAGCAGAATTGCGAAAAATTTGTTGTCTTCTCAACCATTTCTTGGCTTCAAACTCCCATGTCTCCCGAACGGATTGACCTACCCCAAAAATTCCAATCGCATCTGAAAGTAGAAACTCGCCCGATTACAACGGTATGTGTATTTTTTCCCTAGGCCATTCTGGTTAAGCGTCTGAAGCAGCAGAATTGCGAAAAATTTTTTGCCTTCTCAACCATTCCTTGTCTTCAAACTCCCATATCTCGCGAACGAATTGACCTAACCCAACAATTCCTATTGCATTTGACAGTAGAAACTCGCCCGATTGCAACGGTACGTGTATTTTTCCCTAGGTCATTCTGGTTAAGCGATTGGAGCAGCAGAATTGTTAAAAATTTTTTGCCTTCTCTACCATTTCTTGGCTTCAATCTCCCATATCTCCCGAACGGATTGACCTAACCCAAAAATTCCCATTGCATTTGAAAGTAGAAACTCGCCCGATTACAACGGTATGTGTATTTTTTCCCTAGCCCATTCTGGTTAAGCGTTTGGAGCAGCAGAATTGCGAAAAATTTGTTGTCTTCTCAACCATTTCTTAGCTTCAAAGTCCCATATCTCGCGAACGGATTGACCTAACCCAAAAGTTCCTATTGCATTTGAAAGTAGAAACTCGCCCGATTGCAAAGGTACGTGTATTTTTCCCTAGGTCATTCTGGTTAAGCGATTGGAGCAGCAGAATTGTTAAAAATTTGTTGTCTTCTCAACCATTTCTTAGCTTCAAAGTCCCATATCTCGCGAACGGATTGACCTAACCCAAAAATTCCTATTGCATCTGAAAGTAGAAACTCGCCCGATTACAACGGTATGTGTATTTTTTCCCTAGGCCATTCTGGTTAAGCGTTTGGAGCAGCAGAATTGCGAAAAATGTTTTGCCTTCTCAACCATTTCTTGGCTTCAAACTCCCATATCTCGCGAACCGATTGTCCTAACCCAAAAATTCCTATTGCATCTGAAAGTAGAAACACGCCCGATTACAACGGTATGTGTATTTTTTCCCTAGGCCATTCTGGTTAAGCGTTTGGATCAGCAGAATTGCGAAAAATTGTATGCCTTCTCAACCATTTCTTGGCTTCAAACTCCCATATCTCGCGAACGGATTGACCTAACCCAAAAATTCCTATTGCATCTGAAAGTAGAAACTCGCCCGATTATAACGGTATGTGTATTTTTTCCCTAGGCCATTCTGGTTAAGCGTTTGGATCAGCAGAATTGCGAAAAATTGTATGCCTTCTCAACCATTTCTTGGCTTCAAACTCCCATATCTCGCGAACGGATTGACCTAACCCAAAAATTCCTGTTGCGTGTGAAAGTAAAAACTCGCCCGATTACAACGGTATGTGTATTTTTCCCCTAGGTCATTCTGGTTAAGCGTTTGGAGCAGCAGAATTGCGAGAAATTTGTTGTCTTCTCAACCATTTCTTAGCTTCAAAGTCCCATATCTCGCGAACGGATTGACCTAACCCAAAAATTCCTATTGCATCTGAAAGTAGAAGCTCGCCCGATTACAACGGTATGAGTATTTTGTCCCTAGGCCATTCTGGTTAAGCGTTCGGAGCAGCAGAAGTGCGAAAAATTTGTTGTCTTCTCAAACATTTCTTGGCTTCAAACTCCCATGTCTCCCGAACGGATTGACCTAACCCAAAAATTCCTATTGCATCTGAAAGTAGAAACACGCCCGATTACAACGGTATGTGTATTTTTTCCCTAGGCCATTCTGGTTAAGCGTTTGGATCAGCAGAATTGCGAAAAATTGTATGCCTTCTCAACCATTTCTTGGCTTCAAACTCCCATATCTCGCGAACGGATTGACCTAACCCAAAAATTCCTATTGCATTTGAAAGTAGAAACTCGCCCGATTACAACGGTATGTGTATTTTTTCCCTAGCCCACTCTGGTTAAGCGTTTGGAGCAGCAGAATTGCGAAAAATTTGTTGTCTTCTCAACCATTTCTTAGTTTCAAAGTCCCATATCTCGCGAACGGATTGACCTAACCCAAAAATTCCTGTTGCGTCTGAAAGTAGAAACTCGCCCGATTACAACGGTATGTTTTTTTTTTTTTTCCCTAGGCCATTCTGGTTAAGCGTTTGGAGCAGCAGAAGTGCGAAAAATTTGTTGTCTTCTCAACCATTTCTTGGCTTCAAACTCCCATATCTCGCGAACGGATTGACCTAACCCAAAAATTCCTATTGCATTTGAAAGTAGAAACTCGCCCGATTACAACGGTATGTGTATTTTTTCCCTAGCCCATTCTGGTTAAGCGTTTGGAGCAGCAGAATTGCGAAAAATTTGTTGTCTTCTCAACCATTTCTTAGCTTCAAAGTCCCATATCTCGCGAACGGATTGACCTAACCCAAAAGTTCCTATTGCATTTGAAAGTAGAAACTCGCCCGATTGCAAAGGTACGTGTATTTTTCCCTAGGTCATTCTGGTTAAGCGATTGGAGCAGCAGAATTGTTAAAAATTTGTTGTCTTCTCAACCATTTCTTAGCTTCAAAGTCCCATATCTCGCGAACGGATTGACCTAACCCAAAAATTCCTATTGCATTTGAAAGTAGAAACTCGCCCGATTACAACGGTATGTGTATTTTTTCCCTAGGCCATTCTGGTTAAGCGTTTGGAGCAGCAGAATTGCGAAAAATGTTTTGCCTTCTCAACCATTTCTTGGCTTCAAACTCCCATATCTCGCGAACGGATTGACCTAACCCAAAAATTCCTATTGCATCTGAAAGTAGAAACACGCCCGATTACAACGGTATGTGTATTTTTTCCCTAGGCCATTCTGGTTAAGCGTTTGGATCAGCAGAATTGCGAAAAATTGTATGCCTTCTCAACCATTTCTTGGCTTCAAACTCCCATATCTCGCGAACGGATTGACCTAACCCAAAAATTCCTGTTGCGTGTGAAAGTAAAAACTCGCCCGATTACAACGGTATGTGTATTTTTCCCCTATGTCATTCTGGTTAAGCGTTTGGAGCAGCAGAATTGCGAGAAATTTGTTGTCTTCTCAACCATTTCTTAGCTTCAAAGTCCCATATCTCGCGAACGGATTGACCTAACCCAAAAATTCCTATTGCATCTGAAAGTAGAAACTCGCCCGATTACAACGGTATGTGTATTTTGTCCCTAGGCCATTCTGGTTAAGCGTTCGGAGCAGCAGAAGTGCGAAAAATTTGTTGTCTTCTCAACCATTTCTTGGCTTCAAACTCCCATGTCTCCCGAACGGATTGACCTAACCCAAAAATTCCTATTGCATCTGAAAGTAGAAACACGCCCGATTACAACGGTATGTGTATTTTTTCCCTAGGCCATTCTGGTTAAGCGTTTGGATCAGCAGAATTGCGAAAAATTGTATGCCTTCTCAACCATTTCTTGGCTTCAAACTCCCATATCTCGCGAACGGATTGACCTAACACAAAAATTCCTATTGCATTTGAAAGTAGAAACTCGCCCGATTACAACGGTATGTGTATTTTTTCCCTAGCCCGTTCTGGTTAAGCGTTTGGAGCAGCAGAATTGCGAAAAATTTGTTGTCTTCTCAACCATTTCTTAGCTTCAAAGTCCCATATCTCGCGAACGGATTGACCTAACCCAAAAATTCCTGTTGCGTCTGAAAGTAGAAACTCGCCCGATTACAACGGTATGTGTATTTTTTCCCTAGCCCGTTCTGGTTAAGCGTTTGGAGCAGCAGAATTGCGAAAAATTGTATGCCTTCTCAACCATTTCTTGGCTTCAAACTCCCATATCTCGCGAACGGATTGACCTAACCCAAAAATTCCTATTGTAGCTGAAAGTAGAAACTCGCCCGATTACAACGGTATGTGTATTTTTTCCCTAGGCCATTCTGGTTAAGCGTTTGGATCAGCAGAATTGCGAAAAATTGTATGCCTTCTCAACCATTTCTTGGCTTCAAACTCCCATATCTCGCGAACGGATTGACCTAACCCAAAAATTCCTGTTGCGTGTGAAAGTAAAAACTCGCCCGATTACAACGGTATGTGTATTTTTCCCCTATGTCATTCTGGTTAAGCGTTTGGAGCAGCAGAATTGCGAGAAATTTGTTGTCTTCTCAACCATTTCTTAGCTTCAAAGTCCCATATCTCGCGAACGGATTGACCTAACCCAAAAATTCCTATTGCATCTGAAAGTAGAAACTCGCCCGATTACAACGGTATGTGTATTTTGTCCCTAGGCCATTCTGGTTAAGCGTTCGGAGCAGCAGAAGTGCGAAAAATTTGTTGTCTTCTCAACCATTTCTTGGCTTCAAACTCCCATGTCTCCCGAACGGATTGACCTAACCCAAAAATTCCTATTGCATCTGAAAGTAGAAACACGCCCGATTACAACGGTATGTGTATTTTTTCCCTAGGCCATTCTGGTTAAGCGTTTGGATCAGCAGAATTGCGAAAAATTGTATGCCTTCTCAACCATTTCTTGGCTTCAAACTCCCATATCTCGCGAACGGATTGACCTAACCCAAAAATTCCTATTGCATTTGAAAGTAGAAACTCGCCCGATTACAACGGTATGTGTATTTTTTCCCTAGCCCGTTCTGGTTAAGCGTTTGGAGCAGCAGAATTGCGAAAAATTTGTTGTCTTCTCAACCATTTCTTAGCTTCAAAGTCCCATATCTCGCGAACGGATTGACCTAACCCAAAAATTCCTGTTGCGTCTGAAAGTAGAAACTCGCCCGATTACAACGGTATGTTTTTTTTTTTCCCTAGGCCATTCTGGTTAAGCGTTTGGAGCAGCAGAAGTGCGAAAAATTTGTTGTCTTCTCAACCATTTCTTGGCTTCAAACTCCCATATCTCCCGAACGGATTGACCTAACCCAAAAATTCCTATTGCATCTGAAAGTAGAAACTCGCCCGATTACAACGGTATGTGTATTTTGTCCCTAGGCCATTCTGGTTAAGCGTTTGGATCAGCAGAATTGCGAAAAATTGTATGCCTTCTCAACCATTTCTTGGCTTCAAACTCCCATATCTCGCGAACGGATTGACCTAACCCAAAAATTCCTATTGCATTTGAAAGTAGAAACTCGCCCGATTACAACGGTATGTGTATTTTTTCCCTAGCCCATTCTGGTTAAGCGTTTGGAGCAGCAGAATTGCGAAAAATTTGTTGTCTTCTCAACCATTTCTTAGCTTCAAAGTCCCATATCTCGCGAACGGATTGACCTAACCCAAAAGTTCCTATTGCATTTGAAAGTAGAAACTCGCCCGATTGCAAAGGTACGTGTATTTTTCCCTAGGTCATTCTGGTTAAGCGATTGGAGCAGCAGAATTGTTAAAAATTTGTTGTCTTCTCAACCATTTCTTAGCTTCAAAGTCCCATATCTCGCGAACGGATTGAACTAACCCAAAAATTCCTATTGCATCTGAAAGTAGAAACTCGCCCGATTACAACGGTATGTGTATTTTTTCCCTAGGCCATTCTGGTTAAGCGTTTGGATCAGCAGAATTGCGAAAAATTGTATGCCTTCTCAACCATTTCTTGGCTTCAAACTCCCATATCTCGCGAACGGATTGACCTAACCCAAAAATTCCTATTGCATCTGAAAGTAGAAACACGCCCGATTACAACGGTATGTGTATTTTTTCCCTAGGCCATTCTGGTTAAGCGTTTGGATCAGCAGAATTGCGAAAAATTGTATGCCTTCTCAACCATTTCTTGGCTTCAAACTCCCATATCTCCCGAACGGATTGACCTAACCCAAAAATTCCTATTGCATCTGAAAGTAGAAACTCGCCCGATTACAACGGTATGTGTATTTTGTCCCTAGGCCATTCTGGTTAAGCGTTTGGATCAGCAGAATTGCGAAAAATTGTATGCCTTCTCAACCATTTCTTGGCTTCAAACTCCCATATCTCGCGAACGGATTGACCTAACCCAAAAATTCCTATTGCATTTGAAAGTAGAAACTCGCCCGATTACAACGGTATGTGTATTTTTTCCCTAGCCCATTCTGGTTAAGCGTTTGGAGCAGCAGAATTGCGAAAAATTTGTTGTCTTCTCAACCATTTCTTAGCTTCAAAGTCCCATATCTCGCGAACGGATTGACCTAACCCAAAAGTTCCTATTGCATTTGAAAGTAGAAACTCGCCCGATTGCAAAGGTACGTGTATTTTTCCCTAGGTCATTCTGGTTAAGCGATTGGAGCAGCAGAATTGTTAAAAATTTGTTGTCTTCTCAACCATTTCTTAGCTTCAAAGTCCCATATCTCGCGAACGGATTGACCTAACCCAAAAATTCCTATTGCATCTGAAAGTAGAAACTCGCCCGATTACAACGGTATGTGTATTTTTTCCCTAGGCCATTCTGGTTAAGCGTTTGGAGCAGCAGAATTGCGAAAAATGTTTTGCCTTCTCAACCATTTCTTGGCTTCAAACTCCCATATCTCGCGAACGGATTGACCTAACCCAAAAATTCCTATTGCATCTGAAAGTAGAAACGCGCCCGATTACAACGGTATGTGTATTTTTTCCCTAGGCCATTCTGGTTAAGCGTTTGGATCAGCAGAATTGCGAAAAATTGTATGCCTTCTCAACCATTTCTTGGCTTCAAACTCCCATATCTCGCGAACGGATTGACCTAACCCAAAAATTCCTATTGTAGCTGAAAGTAGAAACTCGCCCGATTACAACGGTATGTGTATTTTTTCCCTAGGCCATTCTGGTTAAGCGTTTGGATCAGCAGAATTGCGAAAAATTGTATGCCTTCTCAACCATTTCTTGGCTTCAAACTCCCATATCTCGCGAACGGATTGACCTAACCCAAAAATTCCTGTTGCGTGTGAAAGTAAAAACTCGCCCGATTACAACGGTATGTGTATTTTTCCCCTATGTCATTCTGGTTAAGCGTTTGGAGCAGCAGAATTGCGAGAAATTTGTTGTCTTCTCAACCATTTCTTAGCTTCAAAGTCCCATATCTCGCGAACGGATTGACCTAACCCAAAAATTCCTATTGCATCTGAAAGTAGAAACTCGCCCGATTACAACGGTATGTGTATTTTGTCCCTAGGCCATTCTGGTTAAGCGTTCGGAGCAGCAGAAGTGCGAAAAATTTGTTGTCTTCTCAACCATTTCTTGGCTTCAAACTCCCATGTCTCCCGAACGGATTGACCTAACCCAAAAATTCCTATTGCATCTGAAAGTAGAAACACGCCCGATTACAACGGTATGTGTATTTTTTCCCTAGGCCATTCTGGTTAAGCGTTTGGATCAGCAGAATTGCGAAAAATTGTATGCCTTCTCAACCATTTCTTGGCTTCAAACTCCCATATCTCGCGAACGGATTGACCTAACCCAAAAATTCCTATTGCATTTGAAAGTAGAAACTCGCCCGATTACAACGGTATGTGTATTTTTTCCCTAGCCCGTTCTGGTTAAGCGTTTGGAGCAGCAGAATTGCGAAAAATTTGTTGTCTTCTCAACCATTTCTTAGCTTCAAAGTCCCATATCTCGCGAACGGATTGACCTAACCCAAAAATTCCTGTTGCGTCTGAAAGTAGAAACTCGCCCGATTACAACGGTATGTTTTTTTTTTCCCTAGGCCATTCTGGTTAAGCGTTTGGAGCAGCAGAAGTGCGAAAAATTTGTTGTCTTCTCAACCATTTCTTGGCTTCAAACTCCCACATCTCCCGAACGGATTGACCTAACCCAAAAATTCCTATTGCATCTGAAAGTAGAAACTCGCCCGATTACAACGGTATGTGTATTTTGTCCCTAGGCCATTCTGGTTAAGCGTTTGGATCAGCAGAATTGCGAAAAATTGTATGCCTTCTCAACCATTTCTTGGCTTCAAACTCCCATATCTCGCGAACGGATTGACCTAACCCAAAAATTCCTATTGCATTTGAAAGTAGAAACTCGCCCGATTACAACGGTATGTGTATTTTTTCCCTAGCCCATTCTGGTTAAGCGTTTGGAGCAGCAGAATTGCGAAAAATTTGTTGTCTTCTCAACCATTTCTTAGCTTCAAAGTCCCATATCTCGCGAACGGATTGACCTAACCCAAAAGTTCCTATTGCATTTGAAAGTAGAAACTCGCCCGATTGCAAAGGTACGTGTATTTTTCCCTAGGTCATTCTGGTTAAGCGATTGGAGCAGCAGAATTGTTAAAAATTTGTTGTCTTCTCAACCATTTCTTAGCTTCAAAGTCCCATATCTCGCGAACGGATTGACCTAACCCAAAAATTCCTATTGCATCTGAAAGTAGAAACTCGCCCGATTACAACGGTATGTGTATTTTTTCCCTAGGCCATTCTGGTTAAGCGTTTGGAGCAGCAGAATTGCGAAAAATGTTTTGCCTTCTCAACCATTTCTTGGCTTCAAACTCCCATATCTCGCGAACGGATTGACCTAACCCAAAAATTCCTATTGCATCTGAAAGTAGAAACACGCCCGATTACAACGGTATGTGTATTTTTTCCCTAGGCCATTCTGGTTAAGCGTTTGGATCAGCAGAATTGCGAAAAATTGTATGCCTTCTCAACCATTTCTTGGCTTCAAACTCCCATATCTCGCGAACGGATTGACCTAACCCAAAAATTCCTATTGCATCTGAAAGTAGAAACACGCCCGATTACAACGGTATGTGTATTTTTTCCCTAGGCCATTCTGGTTAAGCGTTTGGATCAGCAGAATTGCGAAAAATTGTATGCCTTCTCAACCATTTCTTGGCTTCAAACTCCCATATCTCGCGAACGGATTGACCTAACCCAAAAATTCCTATTGCATTTGAAAGTAGAAACTCGCCCGATTACAACGGTATGTGTATTTTTTCCCTAGCCCGTTCTGGTTAAGCGTTTGGAGCAGCAGAATTGCGAAAAATTTGTTGTCTTCTCAACCATTTCTTAGCTTCAAAGTCCCATATCTCGCGAACGGATTGACCTAACCCAAAAATTCCTGTTGCGTCTGAAAGTAGAAACTCGCCCGATTACAACGGTATGTTTTTTTTTTTCCCTAGGCCATTCTGGTTAAGCGTTTGGAGCAGCAGAAGTGCGAAAAATTTGTTGTCTTCTCAACCATTTCTTGGCTTCAAACTCCCATATCTCCCGAACGGATTGACCTAACCCAAAAATTCCTATTGCATCTGAAAGTAGAAACTCGCCCGATTACAACGGTATGTGTATTTTGTCCCTAGGCCATTCTGGTTAAGCGTTTGAATCAGCAGAATTGCGAAAAATTGTATGCCTTCTCAACCATTTCTTGGCTTCAAACTCCCATATCTCGCGACGGATTGACCTAACCCAAAAATTCCTATTGCATTTGAAAGTAGAAACTCGCCCGATTACAACGGTATGTGTATTTTTTCCCTAGCCCATTCTGGTTAAGCGTTTGGAGCAGCAGAATTGCGAAAAATTTGTTGTCTTCTCAACCATTTCTTAGCTTCAAAGTCCCATATCTCGCGAACGGATTGACCTAACCCAAAAGTTCCTATTGCATTTGAAAGTAGAAACTCGCCCGATTGCAAAGGTACGTGTATTTTTCCCTAGGTCATTCTGGTTAAGCGATTGGAGCAGCAGAATTGTTAAAAATTTGTTGTCTTCTCAACCATTTCTTAGCTTCAAAGTCCCATATCTCGCGAACGGATTGACCTAACCCCAAAAATTCCTATTGCATCTGAAAGTAGAAACTCGCCCGATTACAACGGTATGTGTATTTTTTCCCTAGGCCATTCTGGTTAAGCGTTTGGAGCAGCAGAATTGCGAAAAATGTTTTGCCTTCTCAACCATTTCTTGGCTTCAAACTCCCATATCTCGCGAACGGATTGACCTAACCCAAAAATTCCTATTGCATCTGAAAGTAGAAACGCGCCCGATTACAACGGTATGTGTATTTTTTCCCTAGGCCATTCTGGTTAAGCGTTTGGATCAGCAGAATTGCGAAAAATTGTATGCCTTCTCAACCATTTCTTGGCTTCAAACTCCCATATCTCGCGAACCGATTGTCCTAACCCAAAAATTCCTATTGTAGCTGAAAGTAGAAACTCGCCCGATTACAACGGTATGTGTATTTTTTCCCTAGGCCATTCTGGTTAAGCGTTTGGATCAGCAGAATTGCGAAAAATTGTATGCCTTCTCAACCATTTCTTGGCTTCAAACTCCCATATCTCGCGAACGGATTGACCTAACCCAAAAATTCCTGTTGCGTGTGAAAGTAAAAACTCGCCCGATTACAACGGTATGTGTATTTTTCCCCTATGTCATTCTGGTTAAGCGTTTGGAGCAGCAGAATTGCGAGAAATTTGTTGTCTTCTCAACCATTTCTTAGCTTCAAAGTCCCATATCTCGCGAACGGATTGACCTAACCCAAAAATTCCTATTGCATCTGAAAGTAGAAACTCGCCCGATTACAACGGTATGTGTATTTTGTCCCTAGGCCATTCTGGTTAAGCGTTCGGAGCAGCAGAAGTGCGAAAAATTTGTTGTCTTCTCAACCATTTCTTGGCTTCAAACTCCCACATCTCCCGAACGGATTGACCTAACCCAAAAATTCCTATTGCATCTGAAAGTAGAAACTCGCCCGATTACAACGGTATGTGTATTTTGTCCCTAGGCCATTCTGGTTAAGCGTTTGGATCAGCAGAATTGCGAAAAATTGTATGCCTTCTCAACCATTTCTTGGCTTCAAACTCCCATATCTCGCGAACGGATTGACCTAACCCAAAAATTCCTATTGCATTTGAAAGTAGAAACTCGCCCGATTACAACGGTATGTGTATTTTTTCCCTAGGCCATTCTGGTTAAGCGTTTGGAGCAGCAGAATTGCGAAAAATGTTTTGCCTTCTCAACCATTTCTTGGCTTCAAACTCCCATATCTCGCGAACGGATTGACCTAACCCAAAAATTCCTATTGCATCTGAAAGTAGAAACACGCCCGATTACAACGGTATGTGTATTTTTTCCCTAGGCCATTCTGGTTAAGCGTTTGGATCAGCAGAATTGCGAAAAATTGTATGCCTTCTCAACCATTTCTTGGCTTCAAACTCCCATATCTCGCGAACGGATTGACCTAATCCAAAAATTCCTATTGCATCTGAAAGTAGAAACTCGCGCGATTACAACGGTATGTGTATTTTTTCCCTAGGCCATTCTGGTTAAGCGTTTGGATCAGCAGAATTGCGAAAAATTGTATGCCTTCTCAACCATTTCTTGGCTTCAAACTCCCATATCTCGCGAACGGATTGACCTAACCCAAAAATTCCTGTTGCGTGTGAAAGTAAAAACTCGCCCGATTACAACGGTATGTGTATTTTTCCCCTATGTCATTCTGGTTAAGCGTTTGGAGCAGCAGAATTGCGAGAAATTTGTTGTCTTCTCAACCATTTCTTAGCTTCAAAGTCCCATATCTCGCGAACGGATTGACCTAACCCAAAAATTCCTATTGCATCTGAAAGTAGAAACTCGCCCGATTACAACGGTATGTGTATTTTGTCCCTAGGCCATTCTGGTTAAGCGTTCGGAGCAGCAGAAGTGCGAAAAATTTGTTGTCTTCTCAACCATTTCTTGGCTTCAAACTCCCATGTCTCCCGAACGGATTGACCTAACCCAAAAATTCCTATTGCATCTGAAAGTAGAAACACGCCCGATTACAACGGTATGTGTATTTTTTCCCTAGGCCATTCTGGTTAAGCGTTTGGATCAGCAGAATTGCGAAAAATTGTATGCCTTCTCAACCATTTCTTGGCTTCAAACTCCCATATCTCGCGAACGGATTGACCTAACCCAAAAATTCCTATTGCATTTGAAAGTAGAAACTCGCCCGATTACAACGGTATGTGTATTTTTTCCCTAGCCCATTCTGGTTAAGCGTTTGGATCAGCAGAATTGCGAAAAATTGTATGCCTTCTCAACCATTTCTTGTCTTCAAACTCCCATATCTCGCGAACGGATTGACCTAACCCAAAAATTCCTGTTGCGTGTGAAAGTAGAAACTCGCCCGATTACAACGGTATGTGTATTTTTCCCTAGCCCATTCTGGTTAAGCGTTTGGAGCAGCAGAATTGCGAGAAATTTTATGCCTTCTCAACCATTTCTTGGCTTCAAACTCCCATATCTCGCGAACGGATTGACCAAACCCAAAAATTCCTGTTGCTTGTGAAAGTAGACACTCTCCCGATTACAACGGTATGTGTATTTTTTCCCTACCCCATTCTGGTTAAGCGTTTGGATCAGCAGAATTGCGAAAAATTTTATGCCTTCTCAACCATTTCTTGGCTTCAAACTCCCATATCTCGCGAACGGATTGACCTAACCCAAAAATTCCTGTTGCGTGTGAAAGTAAAAACTCGCCCGATTACAACGGTATGTGTATTTTTCCCCTATGTCATTCTGGTTAAGCGTTTGGAGCAGCAGAATTGCGAGAAATTTGTTGTCTTCTCAACCATTTCTTAGCTTCAAAGTCCCATATCTCGCGAACGGATTGACCTAACCCAAAAATTCCTATTGCATCTGAAAGTAGAAACTCGCCCGATTACAACGGTATGTGTATTTTGTCCCTAGGCCATTCTGGTTAAGCGTTCGGAGCAGCAGAAGTGCGAAAAATTTGTTGTCTTCTCAACCATTTCTTGGCTTCAAACTCCCACATCTCCCGAACGGATTGACCTAACCCAAAAATTCCTATTGCATCTGAAAGTAGAAACTCGCCCGATTACAACGGTATGTGTATTTTGTCCCTAGGCCATTCTGGTTAAGCGTTTGGATCAGCAGAATTGCGAAAAATTGTATGCCTTCTCAACCATTTCTTGGCTTCAAACTCCCATATCTCGCGAACGGATTGACCTAACCCAAAAATTCCTATTGCATTTGAAAGTAGAAACTCGCCCGATTACAACGGTATGTGTATTTTTTCCCTAGGCCATTCTGGTTAAGCGTTTGGAGCAGCAGAATTGCGAAAAATGTTTTGCCTTCTCAACCATTTCTTGGCTTCAAACTCCCATATCTCGCGAACGGATTGACCTAACCCAAAAATTCCTATTGCATCTGAAAGTAGAAACACGCCCGATTACAACGGTATGTGTATTTTTTCCCTAGGCCATTCTGGTTAAGCGTTTGGATCAGCAGAATTGCGAAAAATTGTATGCCTTCTCAACCATTTCTTGGCTTCAAACTCCCATATCTCGCGAACGGATTGACCTAATCCAAAAATTCCTATTGCATCTGAAAGTAGAAACTCGCGCGATTACAACGGTATGTGTATTTTTTCCCTAGGCCATTCTGGTTAAGCGTTTGGATCAGCAGAATTGCGAAAAATTGTATGCCTTCTCAACCATTTCTTGGCTTCAAACTCCCATATCTCGCGAACGGATTGACCTAACCCAAAAATTCCTGTTGCGTGTGAAAGTAAAAACTCGCCCGATTACAACGGTATGTGTATTTTTCCCCTATGTCATTCTGGTTAAGCGTTTGGAGCAGCAGAATTGCGAGAAATTTGTTGTCTTCTCAACCATTTCTTAGCTTCAAAGTCCCATATCTCGCGAACGGATTGACCTAACCCAAAAATTCCTATTGCATCTGAAAGTAGAAACTCGCCCGATTACAACGGTATGTGTATTTTGTCCCTAGGCCATTCTGGTTAAGCGTTCGGAGCAGCAGAAGTGCGAAAAATTTGTTGTCTTCTCAACCATTTCTTGGCTTCAAACTCCCATGTCTCCCGAACGGATTGACCTAACCCAAAAATTCCTATTGCATCTGAAAGTAGAAACACGCCCGATTACAACGGTATGTGTATTTTTTCCCTAGGCCATTCTGGTTAAGCGTTTGGATCAGCAGAATTGCGAAAAATTGTATGCCTTCTCAACCATTTCTTGGCTTCAAACTCCCATATCTCGCGAACGGATTGACCTAACCCAAAAATTCCTATTGCATTTGAAAGTAGAAACTCGCCCGATTACAACGGTATGTGTATTTTTTCCCTAGCCCATTCTGGTTAAGCGTTTGGATCAGCAGAATTGCGAAAAATTGTATGCCTTCTCAACCATTTCTTGTCTTCAAACTCCCATATCTCGCGAACGGATTGACCTAACCCAAAAATTCCTGTTGCGTGTGAAAGTAGAAACTCGCCCGATTACAACGGTATGTGTATTTTTCCCTAGCCCATTCTGGTTAAGCGTTTGGAGCAGCAGAATTGCGAAAATTTGTTGTCTTCTCAAGCATTTCTTAGCTTCAAAGTCCCATATCTCGCGAACGGATTGACCTAACCCAAAAGTTCCTATTGCATTTGAAAGTAGAAACTCGCCCGATTGCAAAGGTACGTGTATTTTTCCCTAGGTCATTCTGGTTAAGCGATTGGAGCAGCAGAATTGTTAAAAATTTGTTGTCTTCTCAACCATTTCTTAGCTTCAAAGTCCCATATCTCGCGAACGGATTGACCTAACCCAAAAATTCCTATTGCATCTGAAAGTAGAAACTCGCCCGATTACAACGGTATGTGTATTTTTTCCCTAGGCCATTCTGGTTAAGCGTTTGGAGCAGCAGAATTGCGAAAAATGTTTTGCCTTCTCAACCATTTCTTGGCTTCAAACTCCCATATCTCGCGAACGGATTGACCTAACCCAAAAATTCCTACTGCATCTGAAAGTAGAAACACGCCCGATTACAACGGTATGTGTATTTTTTCCCTAGGCCACTCTGGTTAAGCGTTTGGATCAGCAGAATTGCGAAAAATTGTATGCCTTCTCAACCATTTCTTGGCTTCAAACTCCCATATCTCGCGAACGGATTGACCTAACCCAAAAATTCCTATTGTAGCTGAAAGTAGAAACTCGCCCGATTACAACGGTATGTGTATTTTTTTCCTAGGCCATTCTGGTTAAGCGTTTGGATCAGCAGAATTGCGAAAAATTGTATGCCTTCTCAACCATTTCTTGGCTTCAAACTCCCATATCTCGCGAACGGATTGACCTAACCCAAAAATTCCTGTTGCGTGTGAAAGTAAAAACTCGCCCGATTACAACGGTATGTGTATTTTTCCCCTATGTCATTCTGGTTAAGCGTTTGGAGCAGCAGAATTGCGAGAAATTTGTTGTCTTCTCAACCATTTCTTAACTTCAAAGTCCCATATCTCGCGAACGGATTGACCTAACCCAAAAATTCCTATTGCATCTGAAAGTAGAAACTCGCCCGATTACAACGGTATGTGTATTTTGTCCCTAGGCCATTCTGGTTAAGCGTTCGGAGCAGCAGAAGTGCGAAAAATTTGTTGTCTTCTCAACCATTTCTTGGCTTCAAACTCCCATGTCTCCCGAACGGATTGACCTAACCCAAAAATTCCTATTGCATCTGAAAGTAGAAACACGCCCGATTACAACGGTATGTGTATTTTTTCCCTAGGCCATTCTGGTTAAGCGTTTGGATCAGCAGAATTGCGAAAAATTGTATGCCTTCTCAACCATTTCTCGGCTTCAAACTCCCATATCTCGCGAACGGATTGACCTAACCCAAAAATTCCTATTGCATTTGAAAGTAGAAACTCGCCCGATTACAACGGTATGTGTATTTTTTCCATAGCCCGTTCTGGTTAAGCGTTTGGAGCAGCAGAATTGCGAAAAATTTGTTGTCTTCTCAACCATTTCTTAGCTTCAAAGTCCCATATCTCGCGAACGGATTGACCTAACCCAAAAATTCCTGTTGCGTCTGAAAGTAGAAACTCGCCCGATTACAACGGTATGTTTTTTTTTTCCCTAGGCCATTCTGGTTAAGCGTTTGGAGCAGCAGAAGTGCGAAAAATTTGTTGTCTTCTCAACCATTTCTTGGCTTCAACCTCCCATATCTCCCGAACGGATTGACCTAACCCAAAAATTCCTATTGCATCTGAAAGTAGAAACTCGCCCGATTACAACGGTATGTGTATTTTGTCCCTAGGCCATTCTGGTTAAGCGTTTGGATCAGCAGAATTGCGAAAAATTGTATGCCTTCTCAACCATTTCTTGGCTTCAAACTCCCATATCTCGCGAACGGATTGACCTAACCCAAAAATTCCTATTGCATTTGAAAGTAGAAACTCGCCCGATTACAACGGTATGTGTATTTTTTCCCTAGCCCATTCTGGTTAAGCGTTTGGAGCAGCAGAATTGCGAAAAATTTGTTGTCTTCTCAACCATTTCTTAGCTTCAAAGTCCCATATCTCGCGAACGGATTGACCTAACCCAAAAGTTCCTATTGCATTTGAAAGTAGAAACTCGCCCGATTGCAAAGGTACGTGTATTTTTCCCTAGGTCATTCTGGTTAAGCGATTGGAGCAGCAGAATTGTTAAAAATTTGTTGTCTTCTCAACCATTTCTTAGCTTCAAAGTCCCATATCTCGCGAACGGATTGACCTAACCCAAAAATTCCTATTGCATCTGAAAGTAGAAACTCGCCCGATTACAACGGTATGTGTATTTTTTCCCTAGGCCATTCTGGTTAAGCGTTTGGAGCAGCAGAATTGCGAAAAATGTTTTGCCTTCTCAACCATTTCTTGGCTTCAAACTCCCATATCTCGCGAACGGATTGACCTAACCCAAAAATTCCTATTGCATCTGAAAGTAGAAACACGCCCGATTACAACGGTATGTGTATTTTTTCCCTAGGCCATTCTGGTTAAGCGTTTGGATCAGCAGAATTGCGAAAAATTGTATGCCTTCTCAACCATTTCTTGGCTTCAAACTCCCATATCTCGCGAACGGATTGACCTAACCCAAAAATTCCTGTTGCGTGTGAAAGTAAAAACTCGAACGATTACAACGGTATGTGTATTTTTCCCCTATGTCATTCTGGTTAAGCGTTTGGAGCAGCAGAATTGCGAGAAATTTGTTGTCTTCTCAACCATTTCTTAGCTTCAAAGTCCCATATCTCGCGAACGGATTGACCTAACCCAAAAATTCCTATTGCATCTGAAAGTAGAAACTCGCCCGATTACAACGGTATGTGTATTTTGTCCCTAGGCCATTCTGGTTAAGCGTTCGGAGCAGCAGAAGAGCGAAAAATTTGTTGTCTTCCCAACCATTTCTTGGCTTCAAACTCCCATGTCTCCCGAACGGATTGACCTAACCCAAAAATTCCTATTGCATCTGAAAGTAGAAACACGCCCGATTACAACGGTATGTGTATTTTTTCCCTAGGCCATTCTGGTTAAGCGTTTGGATCAGCAGAATTGCGAAAAATTGTATGCCTTCTCAACCATTTCTTGGCTTCAAACTCCCATATCTCGCGAACGGATTGACCTAACCCAAAAATTCCTATTGCATTTGAAAGTAGAAACTCGCCCGATTACAACGGTATGTGTATTTTTTCCCTAGCCCATTCTGGTTAAGCGTTTGGAGCAGCAGAATTGCGAAAAATTTGTTGTCTTCTCGACCATTTCTTAGCTTCAAAGTCCCATATCTCGCGAACGGATTGACCTAACCCAAAAGTTCCTATTGCATTTGAAAGTTGACACTCGCCCGATTACAACGGTACGTGTATTTTCCCCCTAGGCCATTCTGGTTAAGCGTTTGGAGCAGCAGAAGTGCGAAAAATTTGTTGTCTACTCAACCATTTCTTGGCTTCAAACTCCCATATCTCCCGAACGGATTGACCTAACCCAAAAATTCCTATTGCATCTGAAAGTAGAAACTCGCCCGATTACAACGGTATGTGTATTTTGTCCCTAGGCCATTCTGGTTAAGCGTTTGGATCAGCAGAATTGCGAAAAATTGTATGCCTTCTCAACCATTTCTTGGCTTCAAACTCCCATATCTCGCGAACGGATTGACCTAACCCAAAAATTCCTATTGCATTTGAAAGTAGAAACTCGCCCGATTACAACGGTATGTGTATTTTTTCCCTAGCCCATTCTGGTTAAGCGTTTGGAGCAGCAGAATTGCGAAAAATTTGTTGTCTTCTCAACCATTTCTTAGCTTCAAAGTCCCATATCTCGCGAACGGATTGACCTAACCCAAAAGTTCCTATTGCATTTGAAAGTAGAAACTCGCCCGATTGCAAAGGTACGTGTATTTTTCCCTAGGTCATTCTGGTTAAGCGATTGGAGCAGCAGAATTGTTAAAAATTTGTTGTCTTCTCAACCATTTCTTAGCTTCAAAGTCCCATATCTCGCGAACGGATTGACCTAACCCAAAAATTCCTATTGCATCTGAAAGTAGAAACTCGCCCGATTACAACGGTATGTGTATTTTTTCCCTAGGCCATTCTGGTTAAGCGTTTGGAGCAGCAGAATTGCGAAAAATGTTTTGCCTTCTCAACCATTTCTTGGCTTCAAACTCCCATATCTCGCGAACGGATTGACCTAACCCAAAAATTCCTATTGCATCTGAAAGTAGAAACACGCCCGATTACAACGGTATGTGTATTTTTTCCCTAGGCCATTCTGGTTAAGCGTTTGGATCAGCAGAATTGCGAAAAATTGTATGCCTTCTCAACCATTTCTTGGCTTCAAACTCCCATATCTCCCGAACGGATTGACCTAACCCAAAAATTCCTATTGCATCTGAAAGTAGAAACTCGCCCGATTACAACGGTATGTGTATTTTTTCCCTAGGCCATTCTGGTTAAGCGTTTGGAGCAGCAGAATTGCGAAAAATGTTTTGCCTTCTCAACCATTTCTTGGCTTCAAACTCCCATATCTCGCGAACGGATTGACCTAACCCAAAAATTCCTATTGCATCTGAAAGTAGAAACACGCCCGATTACAACGGTATGTGTATTTTTTCCCTAGGCCATTCTGGTTAAGCGTTTGGATCAGCAGAATTGCGAAAAATTGTATGCCTTCTCAACCATTTCTTGGCTTCAAACTCCCATATCTCGCGAACGGATTGACCTAACCCAAAAATTCCTGTTGCGTGTGAAAGTAAAAACTCGAACGATTACAACGGTATGTGTATTTTTCCCCTATGTCATTCTGGTTAAGCGTTTGGAGCAGCAGAATTGCGAGAAATTTGTTGTCTTCTCAACCATTTCTTAGCTTCAAAGTCCCATATCTCGCGAACGGATTGACCTAACCCAAAAATTCCTATTGCATCTGAAAGTAGAAACTCGCCCGATTACAACGGTATGTGTATTTTGTCCCTAGGCCATTCTGGTTAAGCGTTCGGAGCAGCAGAAGAGCGAAAAATTTGTTGTCTTCCCAACCATTTCTTGGCTTCAAACTCCCATGTCTCCCGAACGGATTGACCTAACCCAAAAATTCCTATTGCATCTGAAAGTAGAAACACGCCCGATTACAACGGTATGTGTATTTTTTCCCTAGGCCATTCTGGTTAAGCGTTTGGATCAGCAGAATTGCGAAAAATTGTATGCCTTCTCAACCATTTCTTGGCTTCAAACTCCCATATCTCGCGAACGGATTGACCTAACCCAAAAATTCCTATTGCATTTGAAAGTAGAAACTCGCCCGATTACAACGGTATGTGTATTTTTTCCCTAGCCCATTCTGGTTAAGCGTTTGGAGCAGCAGAATTGCGAAAAATTTGTTGTCTTCTCAACCATTTCTTAGCTTCAAAGTCCCATATCTCGCGAACGGATTGACCTAACCCAAAAGTTCCTATTGCATTTGAAAGTTGACACTCGCCCGATTACAACGGTACGTGTATTTTCCCCCTAGGCCATTCTGGTTAAGCGTTTGGAGCAGCAGAAGTGCGAAAAATTTGTTGTCTACTCAACCATTTCTTGGCTTCAAACTCCCATATCTCGCGAACGGATTGACCTAACCCAAAAATTCCTGTTGCGTCTGAAAGTAGAAACTCGCCCGATTACAACGGTATGTTTTTTTTTTTTCCCCTAGGCCATTCTGGTTAAGCGTTTGGAGCAGCAGAAGTGCGAAAAATTTGTTGTCTTCTCAACCATTTCTTGGCTTCAAACTGCCATATCTCCCGAACGGATTGACCTAACCCAAAAATTCCTATTGCATCTGAAAGTAGAAACTCGCCCGATTACAACGGTATGTGTATTTTGTCCCTAGGCCATTCTGGTTAAGCGTTTGGATCAGCAGAATTGCGAAAAATTGTATGCCTTCTCAACCATTTCTTGGCTTCAAACTCCCATATCTCGCGAACGGATTGACCTAACCCAAAAATTCCTATTGCGTGTGAAAGTAAAAACTCGCCCGATTACAACGGTATGTGTATTTTTTCCCTAGGCCATTCTGGTTAAGCGTTTGGATCAGCAGAATTGCGAAAAATTGTATGCCTTCTCAACCATTTCTTGGCTTCAAACTCCCGTATCTCCCGAACGGATTGACCTAACCCAAAAATTCCTATTGCATCTGAAAGTAGAAACTCGCCCGATTACAACGGTATGTGTATTTTGTCCCTAGGCCATTCTGGTTAAGCGTTTGGATCAGCAGAATTGCAAAAAATATTTTGCCTCCACAACCATTTCTTGGCTCCAAACTCCCATATCTCGCGAACGGATTGACCTAACCCAAAAATTCCTGTTGCGTGTGAAAGTAAAAACTCGCCCGATTACAACGGTATGTGTATTTTTTCCCTAGGCCATTCTGGTTAAGCGTTTGGATCAGCAGAATTGCGAAAAATTTGTTGTCTTCTCAACCATTTCTTAGCTACAAAGTCCCATATCTCGCGAACGGATTGACCTAACCCAAAAATTCCTATTGCATCTGAAAGTAGAAACTCGCCCGATTACAACGGTATGTGAATTTTGTGCCTAGGCCATTCTGGTTAAGCGTTTGGAGCAGCAGAAATGCGAAAAATTTGTTGTCTTCTCAACCATTTCTTGGCTTCAAACTCCCATGTCTCCCGAACGGATTGACCTAACCCAAAAATTCCTATTGCATCTGAAAGTAGAAACTCGCCCGATTACAACGGTATGTGTATTTTTTCCCTAGGCCATTCTGGTTAAGCGTTTGAAGCAGCAGAATTGCGAAAAATTGTTTGCCTTCTCAACCATTCCTTGTCTTCAAACTCCCATATCTCGCGAACGAATTGACCTAACCCAAAAATTCCTATTGCATTTGAAAGTAGAAACTCGCCCGATTGCAACGGTACGTGTATTTTTCCCTAGGTCATTCTGGTTAAGCGATTGGAGCAGCAGAATTGTTAAAAATTTTTTGCCTTCTCTACCATTTCTTGGCTTCAAACTCCCATATCTCCCGAACGGATTGACCTAACCCAAAAATTCCTATTGCATCTGAAAGTAGAAACTCGCCCGATTACAACGGTATGTGTATTTTTTCCCTAGGCCATTCTGGTTAAGCGTTTGGATCAGCAGAATTGCGAAAAATTGTATGCCTTCTCAACCATTTCTTGGCTTCAAACTCCCATATCTCGCGAACGGATTGACCTAACCCAAAAATTCCTATTGCATTTGAAAGTAGAAACTCGCCCGATTACAACGGTATGTGTATTTTTTCCCTAGCCAATTCTGGTTAAGCGTTTGGAGCAGCAGAATTGCGAAAAATTTGTTGTCTTCTCAACCATTTCTTAGCTTCAAAGTCCCATATCTCGCGAACGGATTGACCTAACCCAAAAGTTCCTATTGCATTTGAAAGTTGACACTCGCCCGATTACAACGGTACGTGTATTTTCCCCCTAGGCCATTCTGGTTAAGCGTTTGGAGCAGCAGAAGTGCGAAAAATTTGTTGTCTTCTCAACCATTTCTTGGCTTCAAACTCCCATATCTCGCGAACGGATTGACCTAACCCAAAAATTCCTGTTGCGTCTGAAAGTAGAAACTCGCCCGATTACAACGGTATGTTTTTTTTTTTTTTTCCCTAGGCCATTCTGGTTAAGCGTTTGGAGCAGCAGAAGTGCGAAAAACTGTATGCCTTCTCAACCATTTCTTGGATTCAAACTCCCATATCTCGCGAACGGATTGACCTAACCCAAAAATTCCTATTGCATCTGAAAGTAGAAACTCGCCCGATTACAAAGGTATGTGTATTTTTTCCCTAGCCCATTCTGGTTAAGCGTTTGGAGCAGCAGAGTTGCGAAAAATTTGTTGTCTTCTCAACCATTTCTTAGCTTCAAAGTCCCATATCTCGCGAACGGATTGACCAAACCCAAAAATTCCTATTGCATCTGAAAGTAGAAACTCGCCCGATTACAACGGTATGTGTATTTTGTCCCCAGGCCATTCTGCTTAAGCGTTTGGATCAGCAGAATTGCGAAAAATATTTTGCCTTCTCAACCATTTCTTGGCTTCAAACTCCCATATCTCGCGAACGGATTGACCTAACCCAAAAATTCCTGTTGCGTGTGCAAGTAGAAACTCGCCCGATTACAACGGTATGCGTGTTTTTTCCCTAGGCCATTCTGGTTAAGCGTTTGGAGCAGCAGAATTGCGAAAAATGTTTTGCCTTCTCAACCATTTCTTGGCTTCAAACTCCCATATCTCGCGAACCGATTGACCTAACCCAAAAATTCCTATTGCATCTGAAAGTAGAAGCTCGCCCGATTACAGCGGTATGTGTGTTTTTTCCCTAGGCCATTCTGGTTAAGCGTTTGGATCAGCAGAATTGCGAAAAATTGTATGCCTTCTCAACCATTTCTTGGCTTCAAACTCCCATATCTCGCGAACGGATTGACCTAACCAAAAATTCCTGTTGCGTGTGAAAGTAAAAACTCGCCCGATTACAACGGTATGTGTATATTTTCCCTAGCCCATTCTGGTTAAGCGTTTGGAGCAGCAGAATTGCGAAAAATTTGTTGTCTTCTCAACCATTTCTTGGCTTCAAACACCCATGTCTCCCGAACGGATTGACCTACCCCAAATATTCCAATTGCATCTGAAAGTAGAAACTCGCCCGATTACAACGGTATGTGTATTTTTTCCCTAGGCCATTCTGGTTAAGCGTTTGAAGCAGCAGAATTGCGAAAAATTTTTTGCCTTCTCAACCATTCCTTGTCTTCAAACTCCCATATCTCGCGAACGAATTGACCTAACCCAAAAATTCCTATTGCATTTGACAGTAGAAACTCGCCCGATTGCAACGGTACGTGTATTTTTCCCTAGGTCATTCTGGTTAAGCGATTGGAGCAGCAGAATTGTTAAAAATTTTTTGCCTTCTCTACCATTTCTTGGCTTCAAACTCCCATATCTCCCGAACGGATTGACCTAACCCAAAAATGCCTATTGCATCTGAAAGTTGAAACTCGCCCGATTACAACGGTATGTGTATTTTTTCCCTAGGCCATTCTGGTTAAGCGTTTGGATCAGCAGAATTGCGAAAAATTGTATGCCTTCTCAACCATTTCTTGCCTTCAAACTCCCATATCTCGCGAACGGATTGACCTAACCCAAAAATTCCTATTGCGTGTGAAAGTAAAAGCTCGCCCGATTACAACGGTATGTGTATTTTTTCCCTAGGCCATTCTGGTTAAGCGTTTGGATCAGCAGAATTGCGAAAAATTGTATGCCTTCTCAACCATTTCTTGGCTTCAAACTCCCATATCTCGCGAACGGATTGACCTAACCCAAAAATTCCTGTTGCGTGTGAAAGTAAAAACTCGCCCGATTACAACGGTATGTGTATTTTTTCCCTAGGCCATTCTGGTTAAGCGTTTGGAGCAGCAGAAGTGCGAAAAATTTGTTGTCTCCTCAACCATTTCTTGGCTTCAAACTCCCATATCTCCCGAACGGATTGACCTAACCCAAAAATTCCTATTGCATCTGAAAGTAGAAACTCGCCCGATTACAACGGTATGTGTATTTTGTCCCTAGGCCATTCTGGTTAAGCGTTTGGAGCAGCAGAAATGCGAAAAATTTGTTGTCTTCTCAACCATTTCTTGGCTTCAAATTCCCATATCTCGCGAACGGATTGACCTAACCCAAAAATTCCTATTGCATCTGAAAGTAGAAACTCGCCCGATTACAACGGTATGTGAATTTTGTGCCTAGGCCATTCTGGTTAAGCGTTTGGAGCAGCAGAAATGCGAAAAATTGTATGCCTTCTCAACCATTTCTTGGATTCAAACTCCCATATCTCGCGAACGGATTGACCTAACCCAAAAATTCCTATTGCATCTGAAAGTAGAAACTCGCCCGATTACAAAGGTATGTGTATTTTTTCCCTAGCCCATTCTGGTTAAGCGTTTGGAGCAGCAGAGTTGCGAAAAATTTGTTGTCTTCTCAACCATTTCTTAGCTTCAAAGTCCCATATCTCGCGAACGGATTGACCAAACCCAAAAATTCCTATTGCATCTGAAAGTAGAAACTCGCCCGATTACAACGGTATGTGTATTTTGTCCCCAGGCCATTCTGCTTAAGCGTTTGGATCAGCAGAATTGCGAAAAATATTTTGCCTTCTCAACCATTTCTTGGCTTCAAACTCCCATATCTCGCGAACGGATTGACCTAACCCAAAAATTCCTGTTGCGTGTGAAAGTAGAAACTCGCCCGATTACAACGGTATGCGTGTTTTTTCCCTAGGCCATTCTGGTTAAGCGTTTGGAGCAGCAGAATTGCGAAAAATGTTTTGCCTTCTCAACCGTTTCTTGGCTTCAAACTCCCATATCTCGCGAACGGATTGACCTCACCCAAAAATTCCTATTGCATCTGAAAGTAGAAGCTCGCCCGATTACAGCGGTATGTGTATTTTGTCCCTAGGCCATTCTGGTTAAGCGTTTGGATCAGCAGAATTGCGAAAAATATTTTGCCTTCTCAACCATTTCTTGGCTTCAAACTCCCGTATCTCGCGAACGGATTGACCTAACCCAAAAATTCCTGTTGCGTGTGAAAGTAGAAACTCGCCCGATTACAACGGTATGCGTGTTTTTTCCCTAGGCCATTCTGGTTAAGCGTTTGGAGCAGCAGAATTGCGAAAAATGTTTTGCCTTCTCAACCATTTCTTGGCTTCAGACTCCCATATCTCGCGAACGGATTGACCTAACCCAAAAATTCCTATTGCATCTGAAAGTAGAAACTCGCCCGATTACAACGGTATGTGTATTTTTTCCCTAGGCCATTCTGGTTAAGCGTTTGGATCAGCAGAATTGCGAAAAATTGTATGCCTTCTCAACCATTTCTTGGATTCAAACTCCCATATCTCGCGAACGGATTGACCTAACCCAAAAATTCCTATTGCATCTGAAAGTAGAAACTCGCCCGATTACAAAGGTATGTGTATTTTTTCCCTAGCCCATTCTGGTTAAGCGTTTGGAGCAGCAGAGTTGCGAAAAATTTGTTGTCTTCTCAACCATTTCTTAGCTTCAAAGTCCCATATCTCGCGAACGGATTGACCAAACCCAAAAATTCCTATTGCATCTGAAAGTAGAAACTCGCCCGATTACAACGGTATGTGTATTTTGTCCCCAGGCCATTCTGCTTAAGCGTTTGGATCAGCAGAATTGCGAAAAATATTTTGCCTTCTCAACCATTTCTTGGCTTCAAACTCCCATATCTCGCGAACGGATTGACCTAACCCAAAAATTCCTGTTGCGTGTGAAAGTAGAAACTCGCCCGATTACAACGGTATGCGTGTTTTTTCCCTAGGCCATTCTGGTTAAGCGTTTGGAGCAGCAGAATTGCGAAAAATGTTTTGCCTTCTCAACCATTTCTTGGCTTCAAACTCCCATATCTCGCGAACGGATTGACCTCACCCAAAAATTCCTATTGCATCTGAAAGTAGAAGCTCGCCCGATTACAGCGGTATGTGTATTTTGTCCCTAGGCCATTCTGGTTAAGCGTTTGGATCAGCAGAATTGCGAAAAATATTTTGCCTTCTCAACCATTTCTTGGCTTCAAACTCCCGTATCTCGCGAACGGATTGACCTAACCCAAAAATTCCTGTTGCGTGTGAAAGTAGAAACTCGCCCGATTACAACGGTATGCGTGTTTTTTCCCTAGGCCATTCTGGTTAATCGTTTGGAGCAGCAGAATTGCGAAAAATTTGTTGTCTTCTCAACCATTTCTTAGCTTCAAAGTCCCATATCTCGCGAACGGATTGACCAAACCCAAAAATTCCTATTGCATCTGAAAGTAGAAACTCGCCCGATTACAACGGTATGTGTATTTTGTCCCCAGGCCATTCTGCTTAAGCGTTTGGATCAGCAGAATTGCGAAAAATATTTTGCCTTCTCAACCATTTCTTGGATTCAAACTCCCATATCTCGCGAACGGATTGACCTAACCCAAAAATTCCTATTGCATCTGAAAGTAGAAACTCGCCCGATTACAAAGGTATGTGTATTTTTTCCCTAGCCCATTCTGGTTAAGCGTTTGGAGCAGCAGAGTTGCGAGAAATTTGTTGTCTTCTCAACCATTTCTTAGCTTCAAAGTCCCATATCTCGCGAACGGATTGACCAAACCCAAAAATTCCTATTGCATCTGAAAGTAGAAACTCGCCCGATTACCACGGTATGTGTATTTTGTCCCCAGGCCATTCTGCTTAAGCGTTTGGATCAGCAGAATTGCGAAAAATATTTTGCCTTCTCAACCATTTCTTGGCTTCAAACTCCCATATCTCGCGAACGGATTGACCTAACCCAAAAATTCCTGTTGCGTGTGAAAGTAGAAACTCGCCCGATTACAACGGTATGCGTGTTTTTTCCCTAGGCCATTCTGGTTAAGCGTTTGGAGCAGCAGAATTGCGAAAAATGTTTTGCCTTCTCAACCATTTCTTGGCTTCAAACTCCCATATCTCGCGAACGGATTGACCTCACCCAAAAATTCCTATTGCATCTGAAAGTAGAAGCTCGCCCGATTACAGCGGTATGTGTGTTTTTTCCCTAGGCCATTCTGGTTAAGCGTTTGGATCAGCAGAATTGCGAAAAATTGTATGCCTTCTCAACCATTTCTTGGCTTCAAACTCCCATATCTCGCGAACGGATTGACCTAACCCAAAAATTCCTGTTGCGTGTGACAGTAAAAACTCGCCCGATTACAACGGTATGTGTATATTTTCCCTAGCCCATTCTGGTTAAGCGTTTGGAGCAGCAGAATTGCGAAAAATTTGTTGTCTTCTCAACCATTTCTTGGCTTCAAACTCCCATGTCTCCCGAACGGATTGACCTACCCCAAAAATTCCAATTGCATCTGAAAGTAGAAACTCGCCCGATTACAACGGTATGTGTATTTTTTCCCTAGGCCATTCTGGTTAAGCGTTTGAAGCAGCAGAATTGCGAAAAATTTTTTGCCTTCTCAACCATTCCTTGTCTTCAAACTCCCATATCTGGCGAACGAATTGACCTAACCCAACAATTCCTATTGCATTTGACAGTAGAAACTCGCCCGATTGCAACGGTACGTGTATTTTTCCCTAGGTCATTCTGGTTAAGCGATTGGAGCAGCAGAATTGTTAAAAATTTTTTGCCTTCTCTACCATTTCTTGGCTTCAATCTCCCATATCTCCCGAACGGATTGACCTAACCCAAAAATTCCCATTGCATTTGAAAGTAGAAACTCGCCCGATTACAACGGTATGTGTATTTTTTCCCTAGGCCATTCTGGTTAAGCGTTTGGATCAGTAGAATTGCGAAAAATTTTATGCCTTCTCAACCATTTCTTGGCTTCAAACACCCATATCTCGCGAACGGATTGACCTAACCCAAAAATTCCTGTTGCGTGTGAAAGTAAAAACTCGCCCGATTACAACGGTATGTGTATATTTTCCCTAGCCCATTCTGGTTAAGCGTTTGGAGCAGCAGAATTGCGAAAAATTTGTTGTCTTCTCAACCATTTCTTGGCTTCAAACTCCCATGTCTCCCGAACGGATTGACCTACCCCAAAAATTCCAATTGCATCTGAAAGTAGAAACTCGCCCGATTACAACGGTATGTGTATTTTTTCCCTAGGCCATTCTGGTTAAGCGTTTGAAGCAGCAGAATTGCGAAAAATTTTTTGTCTTCTCAACCATTCCTTGTCTTCAAACACCCATATCTCGCGAACGAATTGACCTAACCCAAAAATTCCTATTGCATTTGAAAGTAGAAACTCGCCCGATTGCAACGGTACGTGTATTTTTCCCTAGGTCATTCTGGTTAAGCGATTGGAGCAGCAGAATTGTTAAAAATTTTTTCCCTTCTCTACCATTTCTTGGCTTCAATCTCCCATATCTCCCGAACGGATTGACCTAACCCAAAAATTCCCATTGCATTTGAAAGGAGAAACTCGCCCGATTACAACGGTATGTGTATTTTTTCCCTAGGCCATTCTGGTTAAGCGTTTGGAGCAGCAGAAGTGCGAAAAATTTGTTGTTTTGTCAACCATTTCTTAGTTTCAAAGTCCCATATCTCGCGAACGGATTGACCTAACCCAAAATATCCTATTGGAACTGAAAGTAGAAACTCGCCCGATTACAACGGTATGTGTATTTTTTCCTTAGGCCATTCTGGTTAAGCGTTTGGAGCAGCAGAATTGCGAAAAATTTGTTGTCTTCTCAACCATTTCTTAGCTTCAAAGTCCCATATCTCGCGAACGGATTGACCTAACCCAAAAATTCCTATTGCATCTGAAAGTAGAAACACGCCCGATTACAACGGTATGTGTATTTTTTCCCTAGGCCATTCTGGTTAAGCGTTTGGATCAGCAGAATTGCGAAAAATTGTATGCCTTCTCAACCATTTCTTGGCTTCAAACTCCCGTATCTCGCGAACGGATTGACCTAACCCAAAAATTCCTGTTGCGTGTGAAAGTAGAAACTCGCCCGATTACAACGGTATGCGTGTTTTTTCCCTAGGCCATTCTGGTTAAGCGTTTGGAGCAGCAGAATTGCGAAAAATGTTTTGCCTTCTCAACCATTTCTTGGCTTCAGACTCCCATATCTCGCGAACGGATTGACCTAACCCAAAAATTCCTATTGCATCTGAAAGTAGAAACTCGCCCGATTACAACGGTATGTGTATTTTTTCCCTAGGCCATTCTGGTTAAGCGTTTGGATCAGCAGAATTGCGAAAAATTGTATGCCTTCTCAACCATTTCTTGGATTCAAACTCCCATATCTCGCGAACGGATTGACCTAACCCAAAAATTCCTATTGCATCTGAAAGTAGAAACTCGCCCGATTACAAAGGTATGTGTATTTTTTCCCTAGCCCATTCTGGTTAAGCGTTTGGAGCAGCAGAGTTGCGAAAAATTTGTTGTCTTCTCAACCATTTCTTAGCTTCAAAGTCCCATATCTCGCGAACGGATTGACCAAACCCAAAAATTCCTATTGCATCTGAAAGTAGAAACTCGCCCGATTACAACGGTATGTGTATTTTGTCCCCAGGCCATTCTGCTTAAGCGTTTGGATCAGCAGAATTGCGAAAAATATTTTGCCTTCTCAACCATTTCTTGGCTTGAAACTCCCATATCTCGCGAACGGATTGACCTAACCCAAAAATTCCTGTTGCGTGTGAAAGTAGAAACTCGCCCGATTACAACGGTATGCGTGTTTTTTCCCTAGGCCATTCTGGTTAAGCGTTTGGAGCAGCAGAATTGCGAAAAATGTTTTGCCTTCTCAACCATTTCTTGGCTTCAAACTCCCATATCTCGCGAACGGATTGACCTCACCCAAAAATTCCTATTGCATCTGAAAGTAGAAGCTCGCCCGATTACAGCGGTATGTGTGTTTTTTCCCTAGGCCATTCTGGTTAAGCGTTTGGAGCAGCAGAATTGCGAAAAATGTTTTGCCTTCTCAACCATTTCTTGGCTTCAGACTCCCATATCTCGCGAACGGATTGACCTAACCCAAAAATTCCTATTGCATCTGAAAGTAGAAACTCGCCCGATTACAACGGTATGCGTGTTTTTTTCCCTAGGCCATTCTGGTTAAGCGTTTGGAGCAGCAGAATTGCGAAAAATGTTTTGCCTTCTCAACCATTTCTTGGCTTCAAACTCCCATGTCTCCCGAACGGATTGACCTACCCCAAAAATTCCAATTGCATCTGAAAGTAGAAACTCGCCCGATTACAACGGTATGTGTATTTTTTCCCTAGGCCATTCTGGTTAAGCGTTTGAAGCAGCAGAATTGCGAAAAATTTTTTGCCTTCTCAACCATTCCTTGTCTTCAAACTCCCATATCTCGCGAACGAATTGACCTAACCCAACAATTCCTATTGCATTTGACAGTAGAAACTCGCCCGATTGCAACGGTACGTGTATTTTTCCCTAGGTCATTCTGGTTAAGCGATTGGAGCAGCAGAATTGTTAAAAATTTTTTGCCTTCTCTACCATTTCTTGGCTTCAATCTCCCATATCTCCCGAACGGATTGACCTAACCCAAAAATTCCCATTGCATTTGAAAGTAGAAACTCGCCCGATTACAACGGTATGTGTATTTTTTCCCTAGGCCATTCTGGTTAAGCGTTTGGATCAGTAGAACTGCGAAAAATTTTATGCCTTCTCAACCATTTCTTGGCTTCAAACTCCCATATCTCGCGAACGGATTGACCTAACCCAAAAATTCCTGTTGCGTGTGAAAGTAAAAACTCGCCCGATTACAACGGTATGTGTATATTTTCCCTAGCCCATTCTGGTTAAGCGTTTGGAGCAGCAGAATTGCGAAAAATTTGTTGTCTTCTCAACCATTTCTTGGCTTCAAACTCCCATGTCTCCCGAACGGATTGACCTACCCCAAAAATTCCAATTGCATCTGAAAGTAGAAACTCGCCCGATTACAACGGTATGTGTATTTTTTCCCTAGGCCATTCTGGTTAAGCGTTTGAAGCAGCAGAATTGCGAAAAATTTTTTGTCTTCTCAACCATTCCTTGTCTTCAAACACCCATATCTCGCGAACGAATTGACCTAACCCAAAAATTCCTATTGCATTTGAAAGTAGAAACTCGCCCGATTGCAACGGTACGTGTATTTTTCCCTAGGTCATTCTGGTTAAGCGATTGGAGCAGCAGAATTGTTAAAAATTTTTTGCCTTCTCTACCATTTCTTGGCTTCAATCTCCCATATCTCCCGAACGGATTGACCTAACCCAAAAATTTCCATTGCATTTGAAAGGAGAAACTCGCCCGATTACAACGGTATGTGTATTTTTTCCCTAGGCCATTCTGGTTAAGCGTTTGGAGCAGCAGAAGTGCGAAAAATTTGTTGTTTTGTCAACCATTTCTTAGTTTCAAAGTCCCATATCTCGCGAACGGATTGACCTAACCCAAAAAATCCTATTGGAACTGAAAGTAGAAACTCGCCCGATTACAACGGTATGTGTATTTTTTCCTTAGGCCATTCTGGTTAAGCGTTTGGAGCAGCAGAAGTGCGAAAACTTTGTTGTCTTCTTAACCATTTCTTAGCTTCAAACTCCCATATCTCGCGAACGGATTGACCTAACCCAAGAATTCCTATTGCATTTGTAAGTAGAAACTCGCCCGATTACAACGGTATGTGTATTTTTTCCCTATCCCATTCTGGTTAAGCGTTTGGAGCAGCAGAATTGCGAAAAATTTGTTGTCTTCTCAACCATTTCTTAGCTTCAAAGTCCCATATCTCGCGAACGGATTGACCTAACCCAAAAATTCCTATTGCATCTGAAAGTAGAAACTCGCCCGATTACAACGGTATGTGTATTTTTTCCCTAGGCCATTCTGGTTAAGCGTTTGGATCAGCAGAATTGCGAAAAATTGTATGCCTTCTCAACCATTTCTTGGCTTCAAACTCCCATATCTCGCGAACGGATTGACCTAACCCAAAAATTCCTATTGCATCTGAAAGTAGAAACTCGCCCGATTACAACGGTATGTGTATTTTTTCCCTAGGCCATTCTGGTTAAGCGTTTGGATCAGCAGAATTGCGAAAAATTGTATGCCTTCTCAACCATATCTTGGCTTCAAACTCCCATATCTCGCGAACGGATTGACCTAACCCAAAAATTCCTGTTGCGTGTGAAAGTAAAAACTCGCCCGATTACAACGGTATGTGTATTTTTTCCCTAGGCCATTCTGGTTAAGCGTTTGGATCAGTAGAATTGCGAAAAATTTTATGCCTTCTCAACCATTTCTTGGCTTCAAACTCCCATATCTCGCGAACGGATTGACCTAACCCAAAAATTCCTGTTGCGTGTGAAAGTAAAAACTCGCCCGATTACAACGGTATGTGTATATTTTCCCTAGCCCATTCTGGTTAAGCGTTTGGAGCAGCAGAATTGCGAAAAATTTGTTGTCTTCTCAACCATTTCTTGGCTTCAAACTCCCATGTCTCCCGAACGGATTGACCTACCCCAAAAATTCCAATTGCATCTGAAAGTAGAAACTCGCCCGATTACAACGGTATGTGTATTTTGTCCCTAGGCCATTCTGGTTAAGCGTTTGAAGCAGCAGAATTGCGAAAAATGTTTTGCCTTCTCAACCATTTCTTGGCTTCAAACTCCCATATCTCGCGAACGGATTGACCTAACCCAAAAATTCCTATTGCATCTGAAAGTAGAAACACGCCCGATTACAACGGTATGTGTATTTTTTCCCTAGGCCATTCTGGTTAAGCGTTTGGATCAGCAGAATTGCGAAAAATTGTATGCCTTCTCAACCATTTCTTGGCTTCAAACTCCCATATCTCGCGAACGGATTGACCTAACCCAAAAATTCCTATTGCATCTGAAAGTAGAAACTCGCCCGATTACAAAGGTATGTGTATTTTTTCCCTAGCCCATTCTGGTTAAGCGTTTGGAGCAGCAGAGTTGCGAAAAATGTTTTGCCTTCTCAACCATTTCTTAGCTTCAAAGTCCCATATCTCGCGAACGGATTGACCAAACCCAAAAATTCCTATTGCATCTGAAAGTAGAAACTCGCCCGATTACAAAGGTATGTGTATTTTGTCCCCAGGCCATTCTGCTTAAGCGTTTGGATCAGCAGAATTGCGAAAAATATTTTGCCTTCTCAACCATTTCTTGGCTTCAAACTCCCATATCTCGCGAACGGATTGACCTAACCCAAAAATTCCTGTTGCGTGTGAAAGTAGAAACTCGCCCGATTACAACGGTATGCGTGTTTTTTCCCTATGCCATTCTGGTTAAGCGTTTGGAGCAGCAGAATTGCGAAAAATGTTTTGCCTTCTCAACCATTTCTTGGCTTCAAACTCCCATATCTCGCGAACGGATTGACCTCACCCAAAAATTCCTATTGCATCTGAAAGTAGAAGCTCGCCCGATTACAGCGGTATGTGTGTTTTTTCCCTAGGCCATTCTGGTTAAGCGTTTGGATCAGCAGAATTGCGAAAAATTGTATGCCTTCTCAACCATTTCTTGGCTTCAAACTCCCATATCTCGCGAACGGATTGACCTAACCCAAAAATTCCTGTTGCGTGTGAAAGTAAAAACTCGCCCGATTACAACGGTATGTGTATATTTTCCCTAGCCCATTCTGGTTAAGCGTTTGGAGCAGCAGAATTGCGAAAAATTTGTTGTCTTCTCAACCATTTCTTGGCTTCAAACTCCCATGTCTCCCGAACGGATTGACCTACCCCAAAAATTCCAATTGCATCTGAAAGTAGAAACTCGCCCGATTACAACGGTATGTGTATTTTTTCCCTAGGCCATTCTGGTTAAGCGTTTGAAGCAGCAGAATTGCGAAAAATTTTTTGCCTTCTCAACCATTCCTTGTCTTCAAGCTCCCATATCTCGCGAACGAATTGACCTAACCCAACAATTCCTATTGCATTTGACAGTAGAAACTCGCCCGATTGCAACGGTACGTGTATTTTTTCCCTAGGCCATTCTGGTTAAGCGTTTGGATCAGCAGAATTGCGAAAAATTGTATGCCTTCTCAACCATTTCTTGGCTTCAAACTCCCGTATCTCGCGAACGGATTGACCTAACCCAAAAATTCCTGTTGCGTGTGAAAGTAGAAACTCGCCCGATTACAACGGTATGCGTGTTTTTTCCCTAGGCCATTCTGGTTAAGCGTTTGGAGCAGCAGAATTGCGAAAAATGTTTTGCCTTCTCAACCATTTCTTGGCTTCAGACTCCCATATCTCGCGAACGGATTGACCTAACCCAAAAATTCCTATTGCATCTGAAAGTAGAAACTCGCCCGATTACAACGGTATGTGTATTTTTTCCCTAGGCCATTCTGGTTAAGCGTTTGGATCAGCAGAATTGCGAAAAATTGTATGCCTTCTCAACCATTTCTTGGATTCAAACTCCCATATCTCGCGAACGGATTGACCTAACCCAAAAATTCCTATTGCATCTGAAAGTAGAAACTCGCCCGATTACAAAGGTATGTGTATTTTTTCCCTAGCCCATTCTGGTTAAGCGTTTGGAGCAGCAGAGTTGCGAAAAATGTTTTGCCTTCTCAACCATTTCTTAGCTTCAAAGTCCCATATCTCGCGAACGGATTGACCAAACCCAAAAATTCCTATTGCATCTGAAAGTAGAAACTCGCCCGATTACAAAGGTATGTGTATTTTGTCCCCAGGCCATTCTGCTTAAGCGTTTGGATCAGCAGAATTGCGAAAAATATTTTGCCTTCTCAACCATTTCTTGGCTTCAAACTCCCATATCTCGCGAACGGATTGACCTAACCCAAAAATTCCTGTTGCGTGTGAAAGTAGAAACTCGCCCGATTACAACGGTATGTGTATTTTTTCCCTAGGCCATTCTGATTAAGCGTTTGGATCAGTAGAATTGCGAAAAATTTTATGCCTTCTCAACCATTTCTTGGCTTCAAACTCCCATATCTCGCGAACGGATTGACCTAACCCAAAAATTCCTGTTGCGTGTGAAAGTAAAAACTCGCCCGATTACAACGGTATGTGTATATTTTCCCTAGCCCATTCTGGTTAAGCGTTTGGAGCAGCAGAATTGCGAAAAATTTGTTGTCTTCTCAACCATTTCTTGGCTTCAAACTCCCATGTCTCCCGAACGGATTGACCTACCCCAAAAATTCCAATTGCATCTGAAAGTAGAAACTCGCCCGATTACAACGGTATGTGTATTTTTTCCCTAGGCCATTCTGGTTAAGCGTTTGAAGCAGCAGAATTGCGAAAAATTTTTTGTCTTCTCAACCATTCCTTGTCTTCAAACACCCATATCTCGCGAACGAATTGACCTAACCCAAAAATTCCTATTGCATTTGAAAGCAGAAACTCGCCCGATTGCAACGGTACGTGTATTTTTCCCTAGGTCATTCTGGTTAAGCGATTGGAGCAGCAGAATTGTTAAAAATTTTTTGCCTTCTCTACCATTTCTTGGCTTCAATCTCCCATATCTCCCGAACGGATTGACCTAACCCAAAAATTCCCATTGCATTTGAAAGGAGAAACTCGCCCGATTACAACGGTATGTGTATTTTTTCCCTAGGCCATTCTGGTTAAGCGTTTGGAGCAGCAGAAGTGCGAAAAATTTGTTGTTTTGTCAACCATTTCTTAGTTTCAAAGTCCCATATCTCGCGAACGGATTGACCTAACCCAAAAAATCCTATTGGAACTGAAAGTAGAAACTCGCCCGATTACAACGGTATGTGTATTTTTTCCTTAGGCCATTCTGGTTAAGCGTTTGGAGCAGCAGAAGTGCGAAAACTTTGTTGTCTTCTTAACCATTTCTTAGCTTCAAACTCCCATATCTCGCGAACGGATTGACCTAACCCAAGAATTCCTATTGCATTTGTAAGTAGAAACTCGCCCGATTACAACGGTATGTGTATTTTTTCCCTATCCCATTCTGGTTAAGCGTTTGGAGCAGCAGAATTGCGAAAAATTTGTTGTCTTCTCAACCATTTCTTAGCTTCAAAGTCCCATATCTCGCGAACGGATTGACCTAACCCAAAAATTCCTATTGCATCTGAAAGTAGAAACTCGCCCGATTACAACGGTATGTGTATTTTTTCCCTAGGCCATTCTGGTTAAGCGTTTGGAGCAGCAGAATTGCGAAAAATGTTTTGCCTTCTCAACCATTTCTTGGCTTCAAACTCCCATATCTCGCGAACGGATTGACCTAACCCAAAAATTCCTATTGCATCTGAAAGTAGAAACACGCCCGATTACAACGGTATGTGTATTTTTTCCCTAGGCCATTCTGGTTAAGCGTTTGGATCAGCAGAATTGCGAAAAATTGTATGCCTTCTCAACCATTTCTTGGCTTCAAACTCCCATATCTCGCGAACGGATTGACCTAACCCAAAAATTCCTATTGCATCTGAAAGTAGAAACTCGCCCGATTACAACGGTATGTGTATTTTTTCCCTAGGCCATTCTGGTTAAGCGTTTGGATCAGCAGAATTGCGAAAAATTGTATGCCTTCTCAACCATATCTTGGCTTCAAACTCCCATATCTCGCGAACGGATTGACCTAACCCAAAAATTCCTGTTGCGTGTGAAAGTAAAAACTCGCCCGATTACAACGGTATGTGTATTTTTTCCCTAGGCCATTCTGGTTAAGCGTTTGAATCAGTAGAATTGCGAAAAATTTTATGCCTTCTCAACCATTTCTTGGCTTCAAACTCCCATATCTCGCGAACGGATTGACCTAACCCAAAAATTCCTGTTGCGTGTGAAAGTAAAAACTCGCCCGATTATAACGGTATGTGTATATTTTCCCTAGCCCATTCTGGTTAAGCGTTTGGAGCAGCAGAATTGCGAAAAATTTGTTGTCTTCTCAACCATTTCTTGGCTTCAAACTCCCATGTCTCCCGAACGGATTGACCTACCCCAAAAATTCCAATTGCATCTGAAAGTAGAAACTCGCCCGATTACAACGGTATGTGTATTTTTTCCCTAGGCCATTCTGGTTAAGCGTTTGAAGCAGCAGAATTGCGAAAAATTTTTTGTCTTCTCAACCATTCCTTGTCTTCAAACACCCATATCTCGCGAACGAATTGACCTAACCCAAAAATTCCTATTGCATTTGAAAGTAGAAACTCGCCCGATTGCAACGGTACGTGTATTTTTCCCTAGGTCATTCTGGTTAAGCGATTGGAGCAGCAGAATTGTTAAAAATTTTTTGCCTTCTCTACCATTTCTTGGCTTCAATCTCCCATATCTCCCGAACGGATTGACCTAACCCAAAAATTCCCATTGCATTTGAAAGGAGAAACTCGCCCGATTACAACGGTATGTGTATTTTTTCCCTAGGCCATTCTGGTTAAGCGTTTGGAGCAGCAGAAGTGCGAAAAATTTGTTGTTTTGTCAACCATTTCTTAGTTTCAAAGTCCCATATCTCGCGAACGGATTGACCTAACCCAAAAAATCCTATTGGAACTGAAAGTAGAAACTCGCCCGATTACAACGGTATGTGTATTTTTTCCCTAGGCCATTCTGGTTAAGCGTTTGGATCAGCAGAATTGCGAAAAATTGTATGCCTTCTCAACCATTTCTTGGCTTCAAACTCCCATATCTCGCGAACGGATTGACCTAACCCAAAAATTCTGTTGCGTGTGAAAGTAAAAACTCGCCCGATTACAACGGTATGTGTATTTTTCCCCTAGGTCATTCTGGTTAAGCGTTTGGAGCAGCAGAATTGCGAGAAATTTGTTGTCTTTTCAACCATTTCTTGGCTTCAAACTCCCATGTCTTCCGAACGGATTGACCTAACCCAAAAATTCCTATTGCATCTGAAAGTAGAAACTCGCCCGATTACAACGGTATGTGTATTTTTTCCCTAGGCCATTCTGGTTAAGCGTTTGGATCAGCAGAATTGCGAAAAATTGTATGCCTTCTCAACCATTTCTTGGCTTCAAACTCCCATATCTCGCGAACGGATTGACCTAACCCAAAAATTCCTGTTGCGTGTGAAAGTAAAAACTCGCCCGATTACAACGGTATGTGTATTTTTCCCCTAGGTCATTCTGGTTAAGCGTTTGGAGCAGCAGAATTGCGAGAAATTTGTTGTCTTCTCAACCATTTCTTAGCTTCAAAGTCCCATATCTCGCGAACGGATTGACCTAACCCAAAAATTCCTATTGCATCTGAAAGTAGAAACTCGCCCGATTACAACGGTATGTGTATTTTGTCCCTAGGCCATTCTGGTTAAGCGTTCGGAGCAGCAGAAGTGCGAAAAATTTGTTGTCTTCTCAACCATTTCTTGGCTTCAAACTCCCATGTCTCCCGAACGGATTGACCTAACCCAAAAATTCCTATTGCATCTGAAAGTAGAAACACGCCCGATTACAACGGTATGTGTATTTTTTCCCTAGGCCATTCTGGTTAAGCGTTTGGATCAGCAGAATTGCGAAAAATTGTATGCCTTCTCAACCATTTCTTGGCTTCAAACTCCCATATCTCGCGAACGGATTGACCTAACCCAAAAATTCCTATTGCATCTGAAAGTAGAAACTCGCCCGATTACAACGGTATGTGTATTTTTTCCCTAGGCCATTCTGGTTAAGCGTTTGGATCAGCAGAATTGCGAAAAATTGTATGCCTTCTCAACCATTTCTTGGCTTCAAACTCCCATATCTCGCGAACGGATTGACCTAACCCAAAAATTCTGTTGCGTGTGAAAGTAAAAACTCGCCCGATTACAACGGTATGTGTATTTTTCCCCTAGGTCATTCTGGTTAAGCGTTTGGAGCAGCAGAATTGCGAGAAATTTGTTGTCTTTTCAACCATTTCTTGGCTTCAAACTCCCATGTCTTCCGAACGGATTGACCTAACCCAAAAATTCCTATTGCATCTGAAAGTAGAAACTCGCCCGATTACAACGGTATGTGTATTTTTTCCCTAGGCCATTCTGGTTAAGCGTTTGGATCAGCAGAATTGCGAAAAATTGTATGCCTTCTCAACCATTTCTTGGCTTCAAACTCCCATATCTCGCGAACGGATTGACCTAACCCAAAAATTCCTGTTGCGTGTGAAAGTAAAAACTCGCCCGATTACAACGGTATGTGTATTTTTCCCCTAGGTCATTCTGGTTAAGCGTTTGGAGCAGCAGAATTGCGAGAAATTTGTTGTCTTCTCAACCATTTCTTAGCTTCAAAGTCCCATATCTCGCGAACGGATTGACCTAACCCAAAAATTCCTATTGCATCTGAAAGTAGAAACTCGCCCGATTACAACGGTATGTGTATTTTGTCCCTAGGCCATTCTGGTTAAGCGTTCGGAGCAGCAGAAGTGCGAAAAATTTGTTGTCTTCTCAACCATTTCTTGGCTTCAAACTCCCATGTCTCCCGAACGGATTGACCTAACCCAAAAATTCCTATTGCATCTGAAAGTAGAAACACGCCCGATTACAACGGTATGTGTATTTTTTCCCTAGGCCATTCTGGTTAAGCGTTTGGATCAGCAGAATTGCGAAAAATTGTATGCCTTCTCAACCATTTCTTGGCTTCAAACTCCCATATCTCGCGAACGGATTGACCTAACCCAAAAATTCCTGTTGCGTGTGAAAGTAAAAACTCGCCGGATTACAACGGTATGTGTATTTTTCCCCTAGGTCATTCTGGTTAAGCGTTTGGAGCAGCAGAATTGCGAGAAATTTGTTGTCTTCTCAACCATTTCTTGGCTTCAAACTCCCATGTCTCCCGAACGGATGGACCTAACCCAAAAATTCCTATTGCATCTGAAAGTAGAAACTCGTCCGATTACAACGGTATGTGTATTTTTTCCCTAGGCCATACTGGTTAAGCGTTTGAAGCAGCAGAATTGCGAAAAATTTTTTGCCTTCTCACCATTCCTTGTCTTCAAACTCCCATATCTCGCGAACGAATTGACCTAACCCAAAAGTTCCTATTGCATTTGAAAGTAGAAACTCGCCCGATTGCAACGGTACGTGTATTTTTCCCTAGGTCATTCTGGTTAAGCGATTGGAGCAGCAGAATTGCGAAAAATTGTATGCATTCTCAACCATTTCTTGGCTTCAAACTCCCATATCTCGCGAACCGATTGACCTAACCCAAAAATTCCTGTTGCTTGTGAAGGTAAAAACTCGCCCGATTACAACGGTATGTGTATTTTTTCCCTAGCCCATTCTGGTTAAGCGTTTGGAGCAGCAGAATTGCGAAAAATTTGTTGTCTTCTCAACCATTTCTTAGCTTCAAAGTCCCATATCTCGCGAACAGATTGACCTAACCCAAAAATTCCTATTGCATCTGAAAGTAGAAACTCGCGCGATTACAACGGTATGTGTATTTTGTCCCTAGGCCATTCTGGTTAAGCGTTTGTATCAGCAGAATTGCGAAAAATTGTATGCCTTCTCAACCATTTCTTGGCTTCAAACTCCCATATCTCGCGAACGGATTGACCTAACCCAAAAATTCCTGTTGCGTGTGAAAGTAAAAACTCGCCCGATTACAACGGTATGTGTATTTTTCCCCCAGGTCATTCTGGTTAAGCGTTTGGAGCAGCAGAATTGCGAGAAATTTGTTGTCTTCTCAACCATTTCTTAGCTTCAAAGTCCCATATCTTGCGAACGGATTGACCTAACCCAAAAATTCCTATTGCATCTGAAAGTAGAAACTCGCCCGATTACAACGGTATGTGTATTTTGTCCCTAGGCCATTCTGGTTAAGCGTTTGGAGCAGCAGAAGTGCGAAAAATTTGTTGTCTTCTCAACCATTTCTTGGCTTCAAACTCCCATGTCTCCCGAACGGATTGACCTAACCCAAAAATTGCTATTGCATCTGAAAGTAGAAACTCGCCCGATTACAACGGTATGTGTATTTTTTCCCTAGGCCATTCTGGTTAAGCGTTTGGATCAGCAGAATTGCGAAAAATTGTATGCCTTCTCAACCATTTCTTGGCTTCAAACTCCCATATCTCGCGAACGGATTGACCTAACCCAAAAATTCCTATTGCATCTGAAAGTAGAAACTCGCCCGATTACAACGGTATGTGTATTTTTTCCCTAGGCCATTCTGGTTAAGCGTTTGGATCAGCAGAATTGCGAAAAATTGTATGCCTTCTCAACCATTTCTTGGCTTCAAACTCCCATATCTCGCGAACGGATTGACCTAACCCAAAAATTCTGTTGCGTGTGAAAGTAAAAACTCGCCCGATTACAACGGTATGTGTATTTTTCCCCTAGGTCATTCTGGTTAAGCGTTTGGAGCAGCAGAATTGCGAGAAATTTGTTGTCTTTTCAACCATTTCTTGGCTTCAAACTCCCATGTCTTCCGAACGGATTGACCTAACCCAAAAATTCCTATTGCATCTGAAAGTAGAAACTCGCCCGATTACAACGGTATGTGTATTTTTTCCCTAGGCCATTCTGGTTAAGCGTTTGGATCAGCAGAATTGCGAAAAATTGTATGCCTTCTCAACCATTTCTTGGCTTCAAACTCCCATATCTCGCGAACGGATTGACCTAACCCAAAAATTCCTGTTGCGTGTGAAAGTAAAAACTCGCCCGATTACAACGGTATGTGTATTTTTCCCCTAGGTCATTCTGGTTAAGCGTTTGGAGCAGCAGAATTGCGAGAAATTTGTTGTCTTCTCAACCATTTCTTAGCTTCAAAGTCCCATATCTCGCGAACGGATTGACCTAACCCAAAAATTCCTATTGCATCTGAAAGTAGAAACTCGCCCGATTACAACGGTATGTGTATTTTGTCCCTAGGCCATTCTGGTTAAGCGTTCGGAGCAGCAGAAGTGCGAAAAATTTGTTGTCTTCTCAACCATTTCTTGGCTTCAAACTCCCATGTCTCCCGAACGGATTGACCTAACCCAAAAATTCCTATTGCATCTGAAAGTAGAAACACGCCCGATTACAACGGTATGTGTATTTTTTCCCTAGGCCATTCTGCTTAAGCGTTTGGATCAGCAGAATTGCGAAAAATATTTTGCCTTCTCAACCATTTCTTGGCTTCAAACTCCCATATCTCGCGAACGGATTGACCTAACCCAAAAATTCCTGTTGCGTGTGAAAGTAGAAACTCGCCCGATTACAACGGTATGCGTGTTTTTTCCCTAGGCCATTCTGGTTAAGCGTTTGGAGCAGCAGAATTGCGAAAAATGTTTTGCTTCTCAACCATTTCTTGGCTTCAAACTCCCATATCTCGCGAACGGATTGACCTCACCCAAAAATTCCTATTGCATCTGAAAGTAGAAGCTCGCCCGATTACAGCGGTATGTGTGTTTTTTCCCTAGGCCATTCTGGTTAAGCGTTTGGATCAGCAGAATTGCGAAAAATTGTATGCCTTCTCAACCATTTCTTGGCTTCAAACTCCCATATCTCGCGAACGGATTGACCTAACCCAAAAATTCCTGTTGCGTGTGAAAGTAAAAACTCGCCCGATTACAACGGTATGTGTATATTTTCCCTAGCCCATTCTGGTTAAGCGTTTGGAGCAGCAGAATTGCGAAAAATTTGTTGTCTTCTCAACCATTTCTTGGCCTCAAACTCCCATGTCTCCCGAACGGATTGACCTACCCCAAAAATTCCAATTGCATCTGAAAGTAGAAACTCGCCCGATTACAACGGTACGTGTATTTTTTCCCTAGGCCATTCTGGTTAAGCGTTTGAAGCAGCAGAATTGCGAAAAATTTTTTGCCTTCTCAACCATTCCTTGTCTTCAAACTCCCATATCTCGCGAACGAGTTGACCTAACCCAACAATTCCTATTGCATTTGACAGTAGAAACTCGCCCGATTTCAACGGTACGTGTATTTTTCCCTAGGTCATTCTGGTTAAGCGACTGGAGCAGCAGAATTGCGAAAAATTTGTTGTCTTCTCAACCATTTCTTGGCTTCAAACTCCCATGTCTCCCGAACGGATTGACCTACCCCAAAAATTCCAATTGCATCTGAAAGTAGAAACTCGCCCGATTACAACGGTATGTGTATTTTTTCCCTAGGCCATTCTGGTTAAGCGTTTGAAGCAGCAGAATTGCGAAAAATTTTTTGTCTTCTCAACCATTCCTTGTCTTCAAACACCCATATCTCGCGAACGAATTGACCTAACCCAAAAATTCCTATTGCATTTGAAAGTAGAAACTCGCCCGATTGCAACGGTACGTGTATTTTTCCCTAGGTCATTCTGGTTAAGCGATTGTAGCAGCAGAATTGTTAAAAATTTTTTGCCTTCTCTACCATTTCTTGGCTTCAATCTCCCATATCTCCCGAACGGATTGACCTAACCCAAAAATTCCCATTGCATTTGAAAGGAGAAACTCGCCCGATTACAACGGTATGTGTATTTTTTCCCTAGGCCATTCTGGTTAAGCGTTTGGAGCAGCAGAAGTGCGAAAAATTTGTTGTTTTGTCAACCATTTCTTAGTTTCAAAGTCCCATATCTCGCGAACGGATTGACCTAACCCAAAAAATCCTATTGGAACTGAAAGTAGAAACTCGCCCGATTACAACGGTATGTGTATTTTGTCCCTAGGCCATTCTGGTTAAGCGTTTGGAGCAGCAGATGTGCGAAAAATTTGTTGTCTTCTCAACCATTTCTTGGATTCAAACTCCCATGTCTCCCGAACGGATTGACCTAACCCAAAATTTCCTATTGCATCTGAAAGTAGAAACTCGCCCGATTACAACGGTATGTGTATTTTTTCCCTAGGCCATTCTGGTTAAGCGTTTGAAGCAGCAGAATTGCGAAAAATTTTTTGCCTTCTCAACCATTCCTTGTCTTCAAACTCCCATATCTCGCGAACGAATTGACCTAACCCACAAATTCCTATTGCATTTGAAAGTAGAAACTCGCCCGATTGCAACGGTGCGTGTATTTTTCCCTAGGTCATTCTGGTTAAGCGTTTGGAGCAGCAGAATTGTTAAAAACTTTTTGCCTTCTCTACCATTTCTTAGCTTCAAACTCCCATATCTCGCGAACGGATTGACCTAACCCAAAAATTCCTATTGCATTTGAAAGTAGAAACTCGCCCGATTACAACGGTATGTGTATTTTTTCCCTAGCCCATTCTGGTTAAGCGTTTGGAGCAGCAGAATTGCGAAAAATTTTTTGCCTTCTCTACCATTTCTTAGCTTCAAACTCCCATATCTCGCGAACGGATTGACCTAACCCAAAAATTCCTATTGCATTTGAAAGTAGAAACTCGCCCGATTACAACGGTATGTGTATTTTTTCCCTAGCCCATTCTGGTTAAGCGTTTGGAGCAGCAGAATTGCGAAAAATTTGTTGTCCTCTCAATCATTTCTTAGCTTCAAACTCCCATATCTCGCGAACGGATTGACCTAACCCAAAAATTTCTATTGCATTTGAAAGTAGAAACTCGCCCGATTGCAACGGTACGTGTATTTTTCCCTAGGTCATTCTGGTTAAGCGTTTGGAGCAGCAGAATTGTTAAAAATTCTTTGCCTTCTCTACCATTTCTTGGCTTCAAACTCCCATATCTCCCGAACGGATTGACCTAACCCAAAAATTCCCATTGCATTTGAAAGTGGAAACTCGCCCGATTACAACGGTATGTGTATTTTTTCCCCAGGCCATTCTGGTTAAGCGTTTGGAGCAGCAGAAGTGCGAAAAATTTGTTGTCTTCTCAACCATTTCTTGGCTTCAAACTCCCATATCTCGCGAACGGATTGACCTAACCCAAAAATTCCTATTGTAACTGAAAGTAGAAACTCGCCCGATTACAACGGTATGTGTATTTTTTCCCTAGGCCATTCTGTTTAAGCGTTTGAAGCAGCAGAATTGCGAAAAATTTTTTGCCTTCTCAACCATTTCTTGGCTTCAAACTCCCATATCTCCCGAACGGATTGACCTAACCCAAAAATTCCTATTGCATTTGAAAGTAGAAACTCGCCCGATTAGAACGGTATATGTATTTGTTCCCTAGGCCATTCTGGTTAAGCGTTTGGAGCAGCAGAATTGCGAAAAATGTTTTGCCTTCTCAACCATTTCTTGGCTTCAAACTCCCATATCTCGCGAACGGATTGACCTAACCCAAAAATTCCTATTGCATCTGAAAGTAGAAACACGCCCGATTACAACGGTATGTGTATTTTTTCCCTAGGCCATTCTGGTTAAGCGTTTGGATCAGCAGAATTGCGAAAAATTGTATGCCTTCTCAACCATTTCTTGGCTTCAAACTCCCGTATCTTGCGAACGGATTGACCTAACCCAAAAATTCCTGTTGCGTGTGAAAGTAGAAACTCGCCCGATTACAACGGTATGCGTGTTTTTTCCCTAGGCCATTCTGGTTAAGCGTTTGGAGCAGCAGAATTGCGAAAAATGTTTTGCCTTCTCAACCATTTCTTGGCTTCAGACTCCCATATCTCGCGAACGGATTGACCTAACCCAAAAATTCCTATTGTAACTGAAAGTAGAAACTCGCCCGATTACAACGGTATGTGTATTTTTTCCCTAGGCCATTCTGGTTAAGCGTTTGGAGCAGCAGAAGTGCGAAAAATTTGTTGTTTTGTCAACCATTTCTTAGTTTCAAAGTCCCATATCTCGCGAACGGATTGACCTAACCCAAAAAATCCTATTGGAACTGAAAGTAGAAACTCGCCCGATTACAACGGTATGTGTATTTTTCCCTTAGGCCATTCTGGTTAAGCGTTTGGAGCAGCAGAAGTGCGAAAACTTTGTTGTCTTCTTAACCATTTCTTAGCTTCAAACTCCCATATCTCGCGAACGGATTGACCTAACCCAAGAATTCCTATTGCATTTGTAAGTAGAAACTCGCCCGATTACAACGGTATGTGTATTTTTTCCCTATCCCATTCTGGTTAAGCGTTTGGAGCAGCAGAATTGCGAAAAATTTGTTGTCTTCTCAACCATTTCTTAGCTTCAAAGTCCCATATCTCGCGAACGGATTGACCTAACCCAAAAATTCCTATTGCATCTGAAAGTAGAAACTCGCCCGATTACAACGGTATGTGTATTTTTTCCCTAGGCCATTCTGGTTAAGCGTTTGGAGCAGCAGAATTGCGAAAAATGTTTTGCCTTCTCAACCATTTCTTGGCTTCAAACTCCCATATCTCGCGAACGGATTGACCTAACCCAAAAATTCCTATTGCATCTGAAAGTAGAAACACGCCCGATTACAACGGTATGTGTATTTTTTCCCTAGGCCATTCTGGTTAAGCGTTTGGATCAGCAGAATTGCGAAAAATTGTATGCCTTCTCAAACATTTCTTGGCTTCAAACTCCCGTATCTCGCGAACGGATTGACCTAACCCAAAAATTCCTGTTGCGTGTGAAAGTAGAAACTCGCCCGATTACAACGGTATGCGTGTTTTTTCCCTAGGCCATTCTGGTTAAGCGTTTGGAGCAGCAGAATTGCGAAAAATGTTTTGCCTTCTCAACCATTTCTTGGCTTCAGACTCCCATATCTCGCGAACGGATTGACCTAACCCAAAAATTCCTATTGCATCTGAAAGTAGAAACTCGCCCGATTACAACGGTATGTGTATTTTTTCCCTAGGCCATTCTGGTTAAGCGTTTGGATCAGCAGAATTGCGAAAAATTGTATGCCTTCTCAACCATTTCTTGGATTCAAACTCCCATATCTCGCGAACGGATTGACCTAACCCAAAAATTCCTATTGCATCTGAAAGTAGAAACTCGCCCGATTACAAAGGTATGTGTATTTTTTCCCTAGCCCATTCTGGTTAAGCGTTTGGAGCAGCAGAGTTGCGAAAAATTTGTTGTCTTCTCAACCATTTCTTAGCTTCAAAGTCCCATATCTCGCGAACGGATTGACCAAACCCAAAAATTCCTATTGCATCTGAAAGTAGAAACTCGCCCGATTACAACGGTATGTGTATTTTGTCCCCAGGCCATTCTGCTTAAGCGTTTGGATCAGCAGAATTGCGAAAAATATTTTGCCTTCTCAACCATTTCTTGGCTTCAAACTCCCATATCTCGCGAACGGATTGACCTAACCCAAAAATTCCTGTTGCGTGTGAAAGTAGAAACTCGCCCGATTACAACGGTATGCGTGTTTTTTCCCTAGGCCATTCTGGTTAAGCGTTTGGAGCAGCAGAATTGCGAAAAATGTTTTGCTTCTCAACCATTTCTTGGCTTCAAACTCCCATATCTCGCGAACGGATTGACCTCACCCAAAAATTCCTATTGCATCTGAAAGTAGAAGCTCGCCCGATTACAGCGGTATGTGTGTTTTTTCCCTAGGCCATTCTGGTTAAGCGTTTGGATCAGCAGAATTGCGAAAAATTGTATGCCTTCTCAACCATTTCTTGGCTTCAAACTCCCATATCTCGCGAACGGATTGACCTAACCCAAAAATTCCTGTTGCGTGTGAAAGTAAAAACTCGCCCGATTACAACGGTATGTGTATATTTTCCCTAGCCCATTCTGGTTAAGCGTTTGGAGCAGCAGAATTGCGAAAAATTTGTTGTCTTCTCAACCATTTCTTGGCTTCAAACTCCCATGTCTCCCGAACGGATTGACCTACCCCAAAAATTCCAATTGCATCTGAAAGTAGAAACTCGCCCGATTACAACGGTATGTGTATTTTTTCCCTAGGCCATTCTGGTTAAGCGTTTGAAGCAGCAGAATTGCGAAAAATTTTTTGCCTTCTCAACCATTCCTTGTCTTCAAACTCCCATATCTCGCGAACGAGTTGACCTAACCCAACAATTCCTATTGCATTTGACAGTAGAAACTCGCCCGATTTCAACGGTACGTGTATTTTTCCCTAGGTCATTCTGGTTAAGCGACTGGAGCAGCAGAATTGCGAAAAATTTGTTGTCTTCTCAACCATTTCTTGGCTTCAAACTCCCATGTCTCCCGAACGGATTGACCTACCCCAAAAATTCCAATTGCATCTGAAAGTAGAAACTCGCCCGATTACAACGGTATGTGTATTTTTTCCCTAGGCCATTCTGGTTAAGCGTTTGAAGCAGCAGAATTGCGAAAAATTTTTTGTCTTCTCAACCATTCCTTGTCTTCAAACACCCATATCTCGCGAACGAATTGACCTAACCCAAAAATTCCTATTGCATTTGAAAGTAGAAACTCGCCCGATTGCAACGGTACGTGTATTTTTCCCTAGGTCATTCTGGTTAAGCGATTGGAGCAGCAGAATTGTTAAAAATTTTTTGCCTTCTCTACCATTTCTTGGCTTCAATCTCCCATATCTCCCGAACGGATTGACCTAACCCAAAAATTCCCATTGCATTTGAAAGGAGAAACTCGCCCGATTACAACGGTATGTGTATTTTTTCCCTAGGCCATTCTGGTTAAGCGTTTGGAGCAGCAGAAGTGCGAAAAATTTGTTGTTTTGTCAACCATTTCTTAGTTTCAAAGTCCCATATCTCGCGAACGGATTGACCTAACCCAAAAAATCCTATTGGAACTGAAAGTAGAAACTCGCCCGATTACAACGGTATGTGTATTTTTTCCTTAGGCCATTCTGGTTAAGCGTTTGGAGCAGCAGAAGTGCGAAAACTTTGTTGTCTTCTTAACCATTTCTTAGCTTCAAACTCCCATATCTCGCGAACGGATTGACCTAACCCAAGAATTCCTATTGCATTTGTAAGTAGAAACTCGCCCGATTACAACGGTATGTGTATTTTTTCCCTATCCCATTCTGGTTAAGCGTTTGGAGCAGCAGAATTGCGAAAAATTTGTTGTCTTCTCAACCATTTCTTAGCTTCAAAGTCCCATATCTCGCGAACGGATTGACCTAACCCAAAAATTCCTATTGCATCTGAAAGTAGAAACTCGCCCGATTACAACGGTATGTGTATTTTTTCCCTAGGCCATTCTGGTTAAGCGTTTGGATCAGCAGAATTGCGAAAAATTGTATGCCTTCTCAACCATTTCTTGGATTCAAACTCCCATATCTCGCGAACGGATTGACCTAACCCAAAAATTCCTATTGCATCTGAAAGTAGAAACTCGCCCGATTACAAAGGTATGTGTATTTTTTCCCTAGCCCATTCTGGTTAAGCGTTTGGAGCAGCAGAGTTGCGAAAAATGTTTTGCCTTCTCAACCATTTCTTAGCTTCAAAGTCCCATATCTCGCGAACGGATTGACCAAACCCAAAAATTCCTATTGCATCTGAAAGTAGAAACTCGCCCGATTACAACGGTATGTGTATTTTGTCCCCAGGCCATTCTGCTTAAGCGTTTGGATCAGCAGAATTGCGAAAAATATTTTGCCTTCTCAACCATTTCTTGGCTTCAAACTCCCATATCTCGCGAACGGATTGACCTAACCCAAAAATTCCTGTTGCGTGTGAAAGTAGAAACTCGCCCGATTACAACGGTATGCGTGTTTTTTCCCTATGCCATTCTGGTTAAGCGTTTGGAGCAGCAGAATTGCGAAAAATGTTTTGCCTTCTCAACCATTTCTTGGCTTCAAACTACCATATCTCGCGAACGGATTGACCTCACCCAAAAATTCCTATTGCATCTGAAAGTAGAAGCTCGCCCGATTACAGCGGTATGTGTGTTTTTTCCCTAGGCCATCCTGGTTAAGCGTTTGGATCAGCAGAATTGCGAAAAATTGTATGCCTTCTCAACCATTTCTTGGCTTCAAACTCCCATATCTCGCGAACGGATTGACCTAACCCAAAAATTCCTGTTGCGTGTGAAAGTAAAAACTCGCCCGATTACAACGGTATGTGTATATTTTCCCTAGCCCATTCTGGTTAAGCGTTTGGAGCAGCAGAATTGCGAAAAATTTGTTGTCTTCTCAACCATTTCTTGGCTTCAAACTCCCATGTCTCCCGAACGGATTGACCTACCCCAAAAATTCCAATTGCATCTGAAAGTAGAAACTCGCCCGATTACAACGGTATGTGTATTTTTTCCCTAGGCCATTCTGGTTAAGCGTTTGAAGCAGCAGAATTGCGAAAAATTTTTTGCCTTCTCAACCATTCCTTGTCTTCAAACTCCCATATCTCGCGAACGAATTGACCTAACCCAACAATTCCTATTGCATTTGACAGTAGAAACTCGCCCGATTGCAACGGTACGTGTATTTTTCCCTAGGTCATTCTGGTTAAGCGATTGGAGCAGCAGAATTGTTAAAAATTTTTTGCCTTCTCTACCATTTCTTGGCTTCAATCTCCCATATCTCCCGAACGGATTGACCTAACCCAAAAATTCCCATTGCATTTGAAAGTAGAAACTCGCCCGATTACAACGGTATGTGTATTTTTTCCCTAGGCCATTCTGGTTAAGCGTTTGGATCAGTAGAATTGCGAAAAATTTTATGCCTTCTCAACCATTTCTTGGCTTCAAACTCCCATATCTCGCGAACGGATTGACCTAACCCAAAAATTCCGGTTGCGTGTGAAAGTAAAAACTCGCCCGATTACAACGGTATGTGTATATTTTCCCTAGCCCATTCTGGTTAAGCGTTTGGAGCAGCAGAATTGCGAAAAATTTGTTGTCTTCTCAACCATTTCTTGGCTTCAAACTCCCATGTCTCCCGAACGGATTGACCTACCCCAAAAATTCCCATTGCATTTGAAAGTAGAAACTCGCCCGATTACAACGGTATGTGTATTTTTTCCCTAGGCCATTCTGGTTAAGCGTTTGAAGCAGCAGAATTGCGAAAAATTTTTTGTCTTCTCAACCATTCCTTGTCTTCAAACACCCATATCTCGCGAACGAATTGACCTAACCCAAAAATTCCCATTGCATTTGAAAGTAGAAACTCGCCCGATTGCAACGGTACGTGTATTTTTCCCTAGGTCATTCTGGTTAAGCGATTGGAGCAGCAGAATTGTTAAAAATTTTTTGCCTTCTCTACCATTTCTTGGCTTCAATCTCCCATATCTCCCGAACGGATTGACCTAACCCAAAAATTCCCATTGCATTTGAAAGGAGAAACTCGCCCGATTACAACGGTATGTGTATTTTTTCCCTAGGCCATTCTGGTTAAGCGTTTGGAGCAGCAGAAGTGCGAAAAATTTGTTGTTTTGTCAACCATTTCTTAGTTTCAAAGTCCCATATCTCGCGAACGGATTGACCTAACCCAAAAAATCCTATTGGAACTGAAAGTAGAAACTCGCCCGATTACAACGGTATGTGTATTTTTTCCTTAGGCCATTCTGGTTAAGCGTTTGGAGCAGCAGAAGTGCGAAAACTTTGTTGTCTTCTTAACCATTTCTTAGCTTCAAACTCCCATATCTCGCGAACGGATTGACCTAACCCAAGAATTCCTATTGCATTTGTAAGTAGAAACTCGCCCGATTACAACGGTATGTGTATTTTTTCCCTATCCCATTCTGGTTAAGCGTTTGGAGCAGCAGAATTGCGAAAAATTTGTTGTCTTCTCAACCATTTCTTAGCTTCAAAGTCCCATATCTCGCGAACGGATTGACCTAACCCAAAAATTCCTATTGCATCTGAAAGTAGAAACTCGCCCGATTACAACGGTATGTGTATTTTTTCCCTAGGCCATTCTGGTTAAGCGTTTGGATCAGCAGAATTGCGAAAAATTGTATGCCTTCTCAACCATTTCTTGGATTCAAACTCCCATATCTCGCGAACGGATTGACCTAACCCAAAAATTCCTATTGCATCTGAAAGTAGAAACTCGCCCGATTACAAAGGTATGTGTATTTTTTCCCTAGCCCATTCTGGTTAAGCGTTTGGAGCAGCAGAGTTGCGAAAAATGTTTTGCCTTCTCAACCATTTCTTAGCTTCAAAGTCCCATATCTCGCGAACGGATTGACCAAACCCAAAAATTCCTATTGCATCTGAAAGTAGAAACTCGCCCGATTACAACGGTATGTGTATTTTGTCCCCAGGCCATTCTGCTTAAGCGTTTGGATCAGCAGAATTGCGAAAAATATTTTGCCTTCTCAACCATTTCTTGGCTTCAAACTCCCATATCTCGCGAACGGATTGACCTAACCCAAAAATTCCTGTTGCGTGTGAAAGTAGAAACTCGCCCGATTACAACGGTATGCGTGTTTTTTCCCTATGCCATTCTGGTTAAGCGTTTGGAGCAGCAGAATTGCGAAAAATGTTTTGCCTTCTCAACCATTTCTTGGCTTCAAACTACCATATCTCGCGAACGGATTGACCTCACCCAAAAATTCCTATTGCATCTGAAAGTAGAAGCTCGCCCGATTACAGCGGTATGTGTGTTTTTTCCCTAGGCCATCCTGGTTAAGCGTTTGGATCAGCAGAATTGCGAAAAATTGTATGCCTTCTCAACCATTTCTTGGCTTCAAACTCCCATATCTCGCGAACGGATTGACCTAACCCAAAAATTCCTGTTGCGTGTGAAAGTAAAAACTCGCCCGATTACAACGGTATGTGTATATTTTCCCTAGCCCATTCTGGTTAAGCGTTTGGAGCAGCAGAATTGCGAAAAATTTGTTGTCTTCTCAACCATTTCTTGGCTTCAAACTCCCATGTCTCCCGAACGGATTGACCTACCCCAAAAATTCCAATTGCATCTGAAAGTAGAAACTCGCCCGATTACAACGGTATGTGTATTTTTTCCCTAGGCCATTCTGGTTAAGCGTTTGAAGCAGCAGAATTGCGAAAAATTTTTTGCCTTCTCAACCATTCCTTGTCTTCAAACTCCCATATCTCGCGAACGAATTGACCTAACCCAACAATTCCTATTGCATTTGACAGTAGAAACTCGCCCGATTGCAACGGTACGTGTATTTTTCCCTAGGTCATTCTGGTTAAGCGATTGGAGCAGCAGAATTGTTAAAAATTTTTTGCCTTCTCTACCATTTCTTGGCTTCAATCTCCCATATCTCCCGAACGGATTGACCTAACCCAAAAATTCCCATTGCATTTGAAAGTAGAAACTCGCCCGATTACAACGGTATGTGTATTTTTTCCCTAGGCCATTCTGGTTAAGCGTTTGGATCAGTAGAATTGCGAAAAATTTTATGCCTTCTCAACCATTTCTTGGCTTCAAACTCCCATATCTCGCGAACGGATTGACCTAACCCAAAAATTCCGGTTGCGTGTGAAAGTAAAAACTCGCCCGATTACAACGGTATGTGTATATTTTCCCTAGCCCATTCTGGTTAAGCGTTTGGAGCAGCAGAATTGCGAAAAATTTGTTGTCTTCTCAACCATTTCTTGGCTTCAAACTCCCATGTCTCCCGAACGGATTGACCTACCCCAAAAATTCCAATTGCATCTGAAAGTAGAAACTCGCCCGACTACAACGGTATGTGTATTTTTTCCCTAGGCCATTCTGGTTAAGCGTTTGAAGCAGCAGAATTGCGAAAAATTTTTTGTCTTCTCAACCATTCCTTGTCTTCAAACACCCATATCTCGCGAACGAATTGACCTAACCCAAAAATTCCTATTGCATTTGAAAGTAGAAACTCGCCCGATTGCAACGGTACGTGTATTTTTCCCTAGGTCATTCTGGTTAAGCGATTGGAGCAGCAGAATTGTTAAAAATTTTTTGCCTTCTCAACCATTCCTTGTCTTCAAACTCCCATATCTCGCGACCGAATTGACCTAACCCAAAAATTCCTGTTGCGTCTGAAAGTAGAAACTCGCCCGATTACAACGGTATGTGTATTTTGTCCCTAGGCCATTCTGGTTAAGCGTTTGGAGCAGCAGAAGTGCGAAAAATTTGTTGTCTTCTCAACCATTTCTTGGCTTCAAACTCCCATGTCTCCCGAACGGATTGACCTAACCCAAAAATTGCTATTGCATCTGAAAGTAGAAACTCGCCCGATTACAACGGTATGTGTATTTTTTCCCTAGGCCATTCTGGTTAAGCGTTTGGATCAGCAGAATTGCGAAAAATTGTATGCCTTCTCAACCATTTCTTGGCTTCAAACTCCCATATCTCGCGAACGGATTGACCTAACCCAAAAATTCCTGTTGCGTGTGAAAGTAAAAACTCGCCCGATTACAACGGTATGTGTATTTTTCCCCCAGGTCATTCTGGTTAAGCGTTTGGAGCAGCAGAATTGCGAGAAATTTGTTGTCTTCTCAACCATTTCTTAGCTTCAAAGTCCCATATCTTGCGAACGGATTGACCTAACCCAAAAATTCCTATTGCATCTGAAAGTAGAAACTCGCCCGATTACAACGGTATGTGTATTTTGTCCCTAGGCCATTCTGGTTAAGCGTTTGGAGCAGCAGAAGTGCGAAAAATTTGTTGTCTTCTCAACCATTTCTTGGCTTCAAACTCCCATGTCTCCCGAACGGATTGACCTAACCCAAAAATTGCTATTGCATCTGAAAGTAGAAACTCGCCCGATTACAACGGTATGTGTATTTTTTCCCTAGGCCATTCTGGTTAAGCGTTTGGATCAGCAGAATTGCGAAAAATTGTATGCCTTCTCAACCATTTCTTGGCTTCAAACTCCCATATCTCGCGAACGGATTGACCTAACCCAAAAATTCCTGTTGCGTGTGAAAGTAAAAACTCGCCCGATTACAACGGTATGTGTATTTTTCCCCCAGGTCATTCTGGTTAAGCGTTTGGAGCAGCAGAATTGCGAGAAATTTGTTGTCTTCTCAACCATTTCTTAGCTTCAAAGTCCCATATCTTGCGAACGGATTGACCTAACCCAAAAATTCCTATTGCATCTGAAAGTAGAAACTCGCCCGATTACAACGGTATGTGTATTTTGTCCCTAGGCCATTCTGGTTAAGCGTTTGGAGCAGCAGAAGTGCGAAAAATTTGTTGTCTTCTCAACCATTTCTTGGCTTCAAACTCCCATGTCTCCCGAACGGATTGACCTAACCCAAAAATTGCTATTGCATCTGAAAGTAGAAACTCGCCCGATTACAACGGTATGTGTATTTTTTCCCTAGGCCATTCTGGTTAAGCGTTTGGATCAGCAGAATTGCGAAAAATTGTATGCCTTCTCAACCATTTCTTGGCTTCAAACTCCCATATCTCGCGAACGGATTGACCTAACCCAAAAATTCCTGTTGCGTGTGAAAGTAAAAACTCGCCCGATTACAACGGTATGTGTATTTTTCCCCTAGGTCATTCTGGTTAAGCGTTTGGAGCAGCAGAATTGCGAGAAATTTGTTGTCTTCTCAACCATTTCTTAGCTTCAAAGTCCCATATCTCGCGAACGGATTGACCTAACCCAAAAATTACTATTGCATCTGAAAGTAGAAACTCGCCCGATTACAACGGTATGTGTATTTTGTCCCTAGGCCATTCTGGTTAAGCGTTTGGAGCAGCAGATGTGCGAAAAATTTGTTGTCTTCTCAACCATTTCTTGGATTCAAACTCCCATGTCTCCCGAACGGATTGACCTAACCCAAAATTTCCTATTGCATCTGAAAGTAGAAACTCGCCCGATTACAACGGTATGTGTATTTTTTCCCTAGGCCATTCTGGTTAAGCGTTTGAAGCAGCAGAATTGCGAAAAATTTTTTGCCTTCTCAACCATTCCTTGTCTTCAAACTCCCATATCTCGCGAACGAATTGACCTAACCCACAAATTCCTATTGCATTTGAAAGTAGAAACTCGCCCGATTGCAACGGTGCGTGTATTTTTCCCTAGGTCATTCTGGTTAAGCGTTTGGAGCAGCAGAATTGTTAAAAATTTTTTGCCTTCTCTACCATTTCTTAGCTTCAAACTCCCATATCTCGCGAACGGATTGACCTAACCCAAAAATTCCTATTGCATTTGAAAGTAGAAACTCGCCCGATTACAACGGTATGTGTATTTTTTCCCTAGCCCATTCTGGTTAAGCGTTTGGAGCAGCAGAATTGCGAAAAATTTTTTGCCTTCTCTACCATTTCTTAGCTTCAAACTCCCATATCTCGCGAACGGATTGACCTAACCCAAAAATTCCTATTGCATTTGAAAGTAGAAACTCGCCCGATTACAACGGTATGTGTATTTTTTCCCTAGCCCATTCTGGTTAAGCGTTTGGAGCAGCAGAATTGCGAAAAATTTGTTGTCCTCTCAATCATTTCTTAGCTTCAAACTCCCATATCTCGCGAACGGATTGACCTAACCCAAAAATTTCTATTGCATTTGAAAGTAGAAACTCGCCCGATTGCAACGGTACGTGTATTTTTCCCTAGGTCATTCTGGTTAAGCGTTTGGAGCAGCAGAATTGTTAAAAATTCTTTGCCTTCTCTACCATTTCTTGGCTTCAAACTCCCATATCTCCCGAACGGATTGACCTAACCCAAAAATTCCCATTGCATTTGAAAGTGGAAACTCGCCCGATTACAACGGTATGTGTATTTTTTCCCCAGGCCATTCTGGTTAAGCGTTTGGAGCAGCAGAAGTGCGAAAAATTTGTTGTCTTCTCAACCATTTCTTGGCTTCAAACTCCCATATCTCGCGAACGGATTGACCTAACCCAAAAATTCCTATTGTAACTGAAAGTAGAAACTCGCCCGATTACAACGGTATGTGTATTTTTTCCCTAGGCCATTCTGTTTAAGCGTTTGAAGCAGCAGAATTGCGAAAAATTTTTTGCCTTCTCAACCATTTCTTGGCTTCAAACTCCCATATCTCCCGAACGGATTGACCTAACCCAAAAATTCCTATTGCATTTGAAAGTAGAAACTCGCCCGATTAGAACGGTATATGTATTTGTTCCCTAGGCCATTCTGGTTAAGCGTTTGGAGCAGCAGAAGTGCGAAAAATTTGTTGTCTTCTCAACCATTTCTTGCCTTCAAACTCCCATATCTCGCGAACGGATTGACCTAACCCAAAAATTCCTATTGTAGCTGAAAGTAGAAACTCGCCCGATTACAACGGTATGTGTATTTTTTCCCTAGGCCATTCTGGTTAAGCGTTTGAAGCAGCAGAATTGCGAAAAATTTTTTGCCTTCTCAACCATTCCTTGTCTTCAAACTCCCATATCTCGCGACCGAATTGACCTAACCCAAAAATTCCTGTTGCGTCTGAAAGTAGAAACTCGCCCGATTACAACGGTATGTGTATTTTTTCCCTAGGCCATTCTGGTTAAGCGTTTGGAGCAGCAGAAGTGCGAAAAATATGTTGTTTTGTCAACCATTTCTTAGTTTCAAAGTCCCATATCTCGCGAACGGATTGACCTAACCCAAAAAATCCTATTGGAACTGAAAGTAGAAACTCGCCCGATTACAACGGTATGTGTATTTTTTCCTTAGGCCATTCTGGTTAAGCGTTTGGAGCAGCAGAAGTGCGAAAACTTTGTTGTCTTCTTAACCATTTCTTAGCTTCAAACTCCCATATCTCGCGAACGGATTGACCTAACCCAAGAATTCCTATTGCATTTGTAAGTAGAAACTCGCCCGATTACAACGGTATGTGTATTTTTTCCCTATCCCATTCTGGTTAAGCGTTTGGAGCAGCAGAATTGCGAAAAATTTGTTGTCTTCTCAACCATTTCTTAGCTTCAAAGTCCCATATCTCGCGAACGGATTGACCTAACCCAAAAATTCCTATTGCATCTGAAAGTAGAAACTCGCCCGATTACAACGGTATGTGTATTTTTTCCCTAGGCCATTCTGGTTAAGCGTTTGGAGCAGCAGAATTGCGAAAAATGTTTTGCCTTCTCAACCATTTCTTGGCTTCAAACTCCCATATCTCGCGAACGGATTGACCTAACCCAAAAATTCCTATTGCATCTGAAAGTAGAAACACGCCCGATTACAACGGTATGTGTATTTTTTCCCTAGGCCATTCTGGTTAAGCGTTTGGATCAGCAGAATTGCGAAAAATTGTATGCCTTCTCAACCATTTCTTGGCTTCAAACTCCCGTATCTTGCGAACGGATTGACCTAACCCAAAAATTCCTGTTGCGTGTGAAAGTAGAAACTCGCCCGATTACAACGGTATGCGTGTTTTTTCCCTAGGCCATTCTGGTTAAGCGTTTGGAGCAGCAGAATTGCGAAAAATGTTTTGCCTTCTCAACCATTTCTTGGCTTCAGACTCCCATATCTCGCGAACGGATTGACCTAACCCAAAAATTCCTATTGTAACTGAAAGTAGAAACTCGCCCGATTACAACGGTATGTGTATTTTTTCCCTAGGCCATTCTGTTTAAGCGTTTGAAGCAGCAGAATTGCGAACAATTTTTTGCCTTCTCAACCATTTCTTGGCTTCAAACTCCCATATCTCCCGAACGGATTGACCTAACCCAAAAATTCCTATTGCATTTGAAAGTAGAAACTCGCCCGATTAGAACGGTATATGTATTTGTTCCCTAGGCCATTCTGGTTAAGCGTTTGGAGCAGCAGAAGTGCGAAAAATTTGTTGTCTTCTCAACCATTTCTTGCCTTCAAACTCCCATATCTCGCGAACGGATTGACCTAACCCAAAAATTCCTATTGTAGCTGAAAGTAGAAACTCGCCCGATTACAACGGTATGTGTATTTTTTCCCTAGGCCATTCTGGTTAAGCGTTTGAAGCAGCAGAATTGCGAAAAATTTTTTGCCTTCTCAACCATTCCTTGTCTTCAAACTCCCATATCTCGCGACCGAATTGACCTAACCCAAAAATTCCTATTGCATTTGTAAGTAGAAACTCGCCCGATTACAACGGTATGTGTATTTTTTCCCTATCCCATTCTGGTTAAGCGTTTGGAGCAGCAGAATTGCGAAAAATTTGTTGTCTTCTCAACCATTTCTTAGCTTCAAAGTCCCATATCTCGCGAACGGATTGACCTAACCCAAAAATTCCTATTGCATCTGAAAGTAGAAACTCGCCCGATTACAACGGTATGTGTATTTTTTCCCTAGGCCATTCTGGTTAAGCGTTTGGAGCAGCAGAATTGCGAAAAATGTTTTGCCTTCTCAACCATTTCTTGGCTTCAAACTCCCATATCTCGCGAACGGATTGACCTAACCCAAAAATTCCTATTGCATCTGAAAGTAGAAACACGCCCGATTACAACGGTATGTGTATTTTTTCCCTAGGCCATTCTGGTTAAGCGTTTGGATCAGCAGAATTGCGAAAAATTGTATGCCTTCTCAACCATTTCTTGGCTTCAAACTCCCGTATCTTGCGAACGGATTGACCTAACCCAAAAATTCCTGTTGCGTGTGAAAGTAGAAACTCGCCCGATTACAACGGTATGCGTGTTTTTTCCCTAGGCCATTCTGGTTAAGCGTTTGGAGCAGCAGAATTGCGAAAAATGTTTTGCCTTCTCAACCATTTCTTGGCTTCAGACTCCCATATCTCGCGAACGGCTTGACCTAACCCAAAAATTCCTATTGTAACTGAAAGTAGAAACTCGCCCGATTACAACGGTATGTGTATTTTTTCCCTAGGCCATTCTGTTTAAGCGTTTGAAGCAGCAGAATTGCGAACAATTTTTTGCCTTCTCAACCATTTCTTGGCTTCAAACTCCCATATCTCCCGAACGGATTGACCTAACCCAAAAATTCCTATTGCATTTGAAAGTAGAAACTCGCCCGATTAGAACGGTATATGTATTTGTTCCCTAGGCCATTCTGGTTAAGCGTTTGGAGCAGCAGAAGTGCGATAAATTTGTTGTCTTCTCAACCATTTCTTGCCTTCAAACTCCCATATCTCGCGAACGGATTGACCTAACCCAAAAATTCCTATTGTAGCTGAAAGTAGAAACTCGCCCGATTACAACGGTATGTGTATTTTTTCCCTAGGCCATTCTGGTTAAGCGTTTGAAGCAGCAGAATTGCGAAAAATTTTTTGCCTTCTCAACCATTCCTTGTCTTCAAACTCCCATATCTCGCGACCGAATTGACCTAACCCAAAAATTCCTGTTGCGTCTGAAAGTAGAAACTCGCCCGATTACAACGGTATGTGTATTTTTTCCCTAGGCCATTCTGGTTAAGCGTTTGGAGCAGCAGAAGTGCGAAAAATTTGTTGTTTTGTCAACCATTTCTTAGTTTCAAAGTCCCATATCTCGCGAACGGATTGACCTAACCCAAAAAATCCTATTGGAACTGAAAGTAGAAACTCGCCCGATTACAACGGTATGTGTATTTTTCCCTTAGGCCATTCTGGTTAAGCGTTTGGAGCAGCAGAAGTGCGAAAACTTTGTTGTCTTCTTAACCATTTCTTAGCTTCAAACTCCCATATCTCGCGAACGGATTGACCTAACCCAAGAATTCCTATTGCATTTGTAAGTAGAAACTCGCCCGATAACAACGGTATGTGTATTTTTTCCCTATCCCATTCTGGTTAAGCGTTTGGAGCAGCAGAATTGCGAAAAATTTGTTGTCTTCTCAACCATTTCTTAGCTTCAAAGTCCCATATCTCGCGAACGGATTGACCTAACCCAAAAATTCCTATTGCATCTGAAAGTAGAAACTCGCCCGATTACAACGGTATGTGTATTTTTTCCCTAGGCCATTCTGGTTAAGCGTTTGGAGCAGCAGAATTGCGAAAAATGTTTTGCCTTCTCAACCATTTCTTGGCTTCAAACTCCCATATCTCGCGAACGGATTGACCTAACCCAAAAATTCCTATTGCATCTGAAAGTAGAAACACGCCCGATTACAACGGTATGTGTATTTTTTCCCTAGGCCATTCTGGTTAAGCGTTTGGATCAGCAGAATTGCGAAAAATTGTATGCCTTCTCAAACATTTCTTGGCTTCAAACTCCCGTATCTCGCGAACGGATTGACCTAACCCAAAAATTCCTGTTGCGTGTGAAAGTAGAAACTCGCCCGATTACAACGGTATGCGTGTTTTTTCCCTAGGCCATTCTGGTTAAGCGTTTGGAGCAGCAGAATTGCGAAAAATGTTTTGCCTTCTCAACCATTTCTTGGCTTCAGACTCCCATATCTCGCGAACGGATTGACCTAACCCAAAAATTCCTATTGCATCTGAAAGTAGAAACTCGCCCGATTACAACGGTATGTGTATTTTTTCCCTAGGCCATTCTGGTTAAGCGTTTGGATCAGCAGAATTGCGAAAAATTGTATGCCTTCTCAACCATTTCTTGGATTCAAACTCCCATATCTCGCGAACGGATTGACCTAACCCAAAAATTCCTATTGCATCTGAAAGTAGAAACTCGCCCGATTACAAAGGTATGTGTATTTTTTCCCTAGCCCATTCTGGTTAAGCGTTTGGAGCAGCAGAGTTGCGAAAAATTTGTTGTCTTCTCAACCATTTCTTAGCTTCAAAGTCCCATATCTCGCGAACGGATTGACCAAACCCAAAAATTCCTATTGCATCTGAAAGTAGAAACTCGCCCGATTACAACGGTATGTGTATTTTGTCCCCAGGCCATTCTGCTTAAGCGTTTGGATCAGCAGAATTGCGAAAAATATTTTGCCTTCTCAACCATTTCTTGGCTTCAAACTCCCATATCTCGCGAACGGATTGACCTAACCCAAAAATTCCTGTTGCGTGTGAAAGTAGAAACTCGCCCGATTACAACGGTATGCGTGTTTTTTCCCTAGGCCATTCTGGTTAAGCGTTTGGAGCAGCAGAATTGCGAAAAATGTTTTGCTTCTCAACCATTTCTTGGCTTCAAACTCCCATATCTCGCGAACGGATTGACCTCACCCAAAAATTCCTATTGCATCTGAAAGTAGAAGCTCGCCCGATTACAGCGGTATGTGTGTTTTTTCCCTAGGCCATTCTGGTTAAGCGTTTGGATCAGCAGAATTGCGAAAAATTGTATGCCTTCTCAACCATTTCTTGGCTTCAAACTCCCATATCTCGCGAACGGATTGACCTAACCCAAAAATTCCTGTTGCGTGTGAAAGTAAAAACTCGCCCGATTACAACGGTATGTGTATATTTTCCCTAGCCCATTCTGGTTAAGCGTTTGGAGCAGCAGAATTGCGAAAAATTTGTTGTCTTCTCAACCATTTCTTGGCTTCAAACTCCCATGTCTCCCGAACGGATTGACCTACCCCAAAAATTCCAATTGCATCTGAAAGTAGAAACTCGCCCGATTACAACGGTATGTGTATTTTTTCCCTAGGCCATTCTGGTTAAGCGTTTGAAGCAGCAGAATTGCGAAAAATTTTTTGCCTTCTCAACCATTCCTTGTCTTCAAACTCCCATATCTCGCGAACGAGTTGACCTAACCCAACAATTCCTATTGCATTTGACAGTAGAAACTCGCCCGATTTCAACGGTACGTGTATTTTTCCCTAGGTCATTCTGGTTAAGCGACTGGAGCAGCAGAATTGCGAAAAATTTGTTGTCTTCTCAACCATTTCTTGGCTTCAAACTCCCATGTCTCCCGAACGGATTGACCTACCCCAAAAATTCCAATTGCATCTGAAAGTAGAAACTCGCCCGATTACAACGGTATGTGTATTTTTTCCCTAGGCCATTCTGGTTAAGCGTTTGAAGCAGCAGAATTGCGAAAAATTTTTTGTCTTCTCAACCATTCCTTGTCTTCAAACACCCATATCTCGCGAACGAATTGACCTAACCCAAAAATTCCTATTGCATTTGAAAGTAGAAACTCGCCCGATTGCAACGGTACGTGTATTTTTCCCTAGGTCATTCTGGTTAAGCGATTGGAGCAGCAGAATTGTTAAAAATTTTTTGCCTTCTCTACCATTTCTTGGCTTCAATCTCCCATATCTCCCGAACGGATTGACCTAACCCAAAAATTCCCATTGCATTTGAAAGGAGAAACTCGCCCGATTACAACGGTATGTGTATTTTTTCCCTAGGCCATTCTGGTTAAGCGTTTGGAGCAGCAGAAGTGCGAAAAATTTGTTGTTTTGTCAACCATTTCTTAGATTCAAAGTCCCATATCTCGCGAACGGATTGACCTAACCCAAAAAATCCTATTGGAACTGAAAGTAGAAACTCGCCCGATTACAACGGTATGTGTATTTTTCCCTTAGGCCATTCTGGTTAAGCGTTTGGAGCAGCAGAAGTGCGAAAACTTTGTTGTCTTCTTAACCATTTCTTAGCTTCAAACTCCCATATCTCGCGAACGGATTGACCAAACCCAAAAATTCCTATTGCATCTGAAAGTAGAAACTCGCCCGATTACAACGGTATGTGTATTTTTTCCCTAGGCCATTCTGGTTAAGCGTTTGGATCAGCAGAATTGCGAAAAATTGTATGCCTTCTCAACCATTTCTTGGATTCAAACTCCCATATCTCGCGAACGGATTGACCTAACCCAAAAATTCCTATTGCATCTGAAAGTAGAAACTCGCCCGATTACAAAGGTATGTGTATTTTTTCCCTAGCCCATTCTGGTTAAGCGTTTGGAGCAGCAGAGTTGCGAAAAATGTTTTGCCTTCTCAACCATTTCTTAGCTTCAAAGTCCCATATCTCGCGAACGGATTGACCAAACCCAAAAATTCCTATTGCATCTGAAAGTAGAAACTCGCCCGATTACAACGGTATGTGTATTTTGTCCCCAGGCCATTCTGCTTAAGCGTTTGGATCAGCAGAATTGCGAAAAATATTTTGCCTTCTCAACCATTTCTTGGCTTCAAACTCCCATATCTCGCGAACGGATTGACCTAACCCAAAAATTCCTGTTGCGTGTGAAAGTAGAAACTCGCCCGATTACAACGGTATGCGTGTTTTTTCCCTATGCCATTCTGGTTAAGCGTTTGGAGCAGCAGAATTGCGAAAAATGTTTTGCCTTCTCAACCATTTCTTGGCTTCAAACTACCATATCTCGCGAACGGATTGACCTCACCCAAAAATTCCTATTGCATCTGAAAGTAGAAGCTCGCCCGATTACAGCGGTATGTGTGTTTTTTCCCTAGGCCATCCTGGTTAAGCGTTTGGATCAGCAGAATTGCGAAAAATTGTATGCCTTCTCAACCATTTCTTGGCTTCAAACTCCCATATCTCGCGAACGGATTGACCTAACCCAAAAATTCCTGTTGCGTGTGAAAGTAAAAACTCGCCCGATTACAACGGTATGTGTATATTTTCCCTAGCCCATTCTGGTTAAGCGTTTGGAGCAGCAGAATTGCGAAAAATTTGTTGTCTTCTCAACCATTTCTTGGCTTCAAACTCCCATGTCTCCCGAACGGATTGACCTACCCCAAAAATTCCAATTGCATCTGAAAGTAGAAACTCGCCCGATTACAACGGTATGTGTATTTTTTCCCTAGGCCATTCTGGTTAAGCGTTTGAAGCAGCAGAATTGCGAAAAATTTTTTGCCTTCTCAACCATTCCTTGTCTTCAAACTCCCATATCTCGCGAACGAATTGACCTAACCCAACAATTCCTATTGCATTTGACAGTAGAAACTCGCCCGATTGCAACGGTACGTGTATTTTTCCCTAGGTCATTCTGGTTAAGCGATTGGAGCAGCAGAATTGTTAAAAATTTTTTGCCTTCTCTACCATTTCTTGGCTTCAATCTCCCATATCTCCCGAACGGATTGACCTAACCCAAAAATTCCCATTGCATTTGAAAGTAGAAACTCGCCCGATTACAACGGTATGTGTATTTTTTCCCTAGGCCATTCTGGTTAAGCGTTTGGATCAGTAGAATTGCGAAAAATTTTATGCCTTCTCAACCATTTCTTGGCTTCAAACTCCCATATCTCGCGAACGGATTGACCTAACCCAAAAATTCCGGTTCCGTGTGAAAGTAAAAACTCGCCCGATTACAACGGTATGTGTATATTTTCCCTAGCCCATTCTGGTTAAGCGTTTGGAGCAGCAGAATTGCGAAAAATTTGTTGTCTTCTCAACCATTTCTTGGCTTCAATCTCCCATGTCTCCCGAACGGATTGACCTACCCCAAAAATTCCAATTGCATCTGAAAGTAGAAACTCGCCCGACTACAACGGTATGTGTATTTTTTCCCTAGGCCATTCTGGTTAAGCGTTTGAAGCAGCAGAATTGCGAAAAATTTTTTGTCTTCTCAACCATTCCTTGTCTTCAAACACCCATATCTCGCGAACGAATTGACCTAACCCAAAAATTCCTATTGCATTTGAAAGTAGAAACTCGCCCGATTGCAACGGTACGTGTATTTTTCCCTAGGTCATTCTGGTTAAGCGATTGGAGCAGCAGAATTGTTAAAAATTTTTTGCCTTCTCTACCATTTCTTGGCTTCAATCTCCCATATCTCCCGAACGGATTGACCTAACCCAAAAATTCCCATTGCATTTGAAAGGAGAAACTCGCCCGATTACAACGGTATGTGTATTTTTTCCCTAGGCCATTCTGGTTAAGCGTTTGGAGCAGCAGAAGTGCGAAAAATTTGTTGTTTTGTCAACCATTTCTTAGTTTCAAAGTCCCATATCTCGCGAACGGATTGACCTAACCCAAGAAATCCTATTGGAACTGAAAGTAGAAACTCGCCCGATTACAACGGTATGTGTATTTTTTCCTTAGGCCATTCTGGTTAAGCGTTTGGAGCAGCAGAAGTGCGAAAACTTTGTTGTCTTCTTAACCATTTCTTAGCTTCAAACTCCCATATCTCGCGAACGGATTGACCTAACCCAAGAATTCCTATTGCATTTGTAAGTAGAAACTCGCCCGATTACAACGGTATGTGTATTTTTTCCCTATCCCATTCTGGTTAAGCGTTTGGAGCAGCAGAATTGCGAAAAATTTGTTGTCTTCTCAACCATTTCTTAGCTTCAAAGTCCCATATCTCGCGAACGGATTGACCTAACCCAAAAATTCCTATTGCATCTGAAAGTAGAAACTCGCCCGATTACAACGGTATGTGTATTTTTTCCCTAGGCCATTCTGGTTAAGCGTTTGGAGCAGCAGAATTGCGAAAAATGTTTTGCCTTCTCAACCATTTCTTGGCTTCAAACTCCCATATCTCGCGAACGGATTGACCTAACCCAAAAATTCCTATTGCATCTGAAAGTAGAAACACGCCCGATTACAACGGTATGTGTATTTTTTCCCTAGGCCATTCTGGTTAAGCGTTTGGATCAGCAGAATTGCGAAAAATTGTATGCCTTCTCAACCATTTCTTGGCTTCAAACTCCCATATCTCGCGAACGGATTGACCTAACCCAAAAATTCCTATTGCATCTGAAAGTAGAAACTCGCCCGATTACAACGGTATGTGTATTTTTTCCCTAGGCCATTCTGGTTAAGCGTTTGGATCAGCAGAATTGCGAAAAATTGTATGCCTTCTCAACCATATCTTGGCTTCAAACTCCCATATCTCGCGAACGGATTGACCTAACCCAAAAATTCCTGTTGCGTGTGAAAGTAAAAACTCGCCCGATTACAACGGTATGTGTATTTTTTCCCTATCCCATTCTGGTTAAGCGTTTGGAGCAGCAGAATTGCGAAAAATTTGTTGTCTTCTCAACCATTTCTTAGCTTCAAAGTCCCATATCTCGCGAACGGATTGACCTAACCCAAAAATTCCTATTGCATCTGAAAGTAGAGACTCGCCCGATTACAACGGTATGTGTATTTTTTCCCTAGGCCATTCTGGTTAAGCGTTTGGAGCAGCAGAATTGCGAAAAATGTTTTGCCTTCTCAACCATTTCTTGGCTTCAAACTCCCATATCTCGCGAACGGATTGACCTAACCCAAAAATTCCTATTGCATCTGAAAGTAGAAACTCGCCCGATTACAACGGTATGTGTATTTTTTCCCTAGGCCATTCTGGTTAAGCGTTTGGATCAGCAGAATTGCGAAAAATTGTATGCCTTCTCAACCATATCTTGGCTTCAAACTCCCATATCTCGCGAACGGATTGACCTAACCCAAAAATTCCTGTTGCGTGTGAAAGTAAAAACTCGCCCGATTACAACGGTATGTGTATTTTTTCCCTAGGCCATTCTGGTTAAGCGTTTGGATCAGTAGAATTGCGAAAAATTTTATGCCTTCTCAACCATTTCTTGGCTTCAAACTCCCATATCTCGCGAACGGATTGACTTAACCCAAAAATTCCTGTTGCGTGTGAAAGTAAAAACTCGCCCGATTATAACGGTATGTGTATATTTTCCCTAGCCCATTCTGGTTAAGCGTTTGGAGCAGCAGAATTGCGAAAAATTTGTTGTCTTCTCAACCATTTCTTGGCTTCAAACTCCCATGTCTCCCGAACGGATTGACCTACTCCAAAAATTCCAATTGCATCTGAAAGTAGAAACTCGCCCGATTACAACGGTATGTGTATTTTTTCCCTAGGCCATTCTGGTTAAGCGTTTGAAGCAGCAGAATTGCGAAAAATTTTTTGTCTTCTCAACCATTCCTTGTCTTCAAACACCCATATCTCGCGAACGAATTGACCTAACCCAAAAATTCCTATTGCATTTGAAAGTAGAAACTCGCCCGATTGCAACGGTACGTGTATTTTTCCCTAGGTCATTCTGGTTAAGCGATTGGAGCAGCAGAATTGTTAAAAATTTTTTGCCTTCTCTACCATTTCTTGGCTTCAATCTCCCATATCTCCCGAACGGATTGACCTAACCCAAAAATTCCCATTGCATTTGAAAGGAGAAACTCGCCCGATTACAACGGTATGTGTATTTTTTCCCTAGGCCATTCTGGTTAAGCGTTTGGAGCAGCAGAAGTGCGAAAAATTTGTTGTTTTGTCAACCATTTCTTAGTTTCAAAGTCCCATATCTCGCGAACGGATTGACCTAACCCAAAAAATCCTATTGGAACTGAAAGTAGAAACTCGCCCGATTACAACGGTATGTGTATTTTTTCCTTAGGCCATTCTGGTTAAGCGTTTGGAGCAGCAGAAGTGCGAAAACTTTGTTGTCTTCTTAACCATTTCTTAGCTTCAAACTCCCATATCTCGCGAACGGATTGACCTAACCCAAGAATTCCTATTGCATTTGTAAGTAGAAACTCGCCCGATTACAACGGTATGTGTATTTTTTCCCTATCCCATTCTGGTTAAGCGTTTGGAGCAGCAGAATTGCGAAAAATTTGTTGTCTTCTCAACCATTTCTTAGCTTCAAAGTCCCATATCTCGCGAACGGATTGACCTAACCCAAAAATTCCTATTGCATCTGAAAGTAGAAACTCGCCCGATTACAACGGTATGTGTATTTTTTCCCTAGGCCATTCTGGTTAAGCGTTTGGAGCAGCAGAATTGCGAAAAATGTTTTGCCTTCTCAACCATTTCTTGGCTTCAAACTCCCATATCTCGCGAACGGATTGACCTAACCCAAAAATTCCTATTGCATCTGAAAGTAGAAACACGCCCGATTACAACGGTATGTGTATTTTTTCCCTAGGCCATTCTGGTTAAGCGTTTGGATCAGCAGAATTGCGAAAAATTGTATGCCTTCTCAACCATTTCTTGGCTTCAAACTCCCATGTCTCCCGAACGGATTGACCTAACCCAAAAATTCCTGTTGCGTGTGAAAGTAAAAACTCGCCGGATTACAACGGTATCTGTATTTTTTCCCTAGGCCATTCTGGTTAAGCGTTTGAAGCAGCAGAATTGCGAAAAATTTTTTGTCTTCTCAACCATTCCTTGTCTTCAAACACCCATATCTCGCGAACGAATTGACCTAACCCAAAAATTCCTATTGCATTTGAAAGTAGAAACTCGCCCGATTGCAACGGTACGTGTATTTTTCCCTAGGTCATTCTGGTTAAGCGATTGGAGCAGCAGAATTGTTAAAAATTTTTTGCCTTCTCTACCATTTCTTGGCTTCAATCTCCCATATCTCCCGAACGGATTGACCTAACCCAAAAATTCCCATTGCATTTGAAAGGAGAAACTCGCCCGATTACAACGGTATGTGTATTTTTTCCCTAGGCCATTCTGGTTAAGCGTTTGGAGCAGCAGAAGTGCGAAAAATTTGTTGTTTTGTCAACCATTTCTTAGTTTCAAAGTCCCATATCTCGCGAACGGATTGACCTAACCCAAAAAATCCTATTGGAACTGAAAGTAGAAACTCGCCCGATTACAACGGTATGTGTATTTTTTCCTTAGGCCATTCTGGTTAAGCGTTTGGAGCAGCAGAAGTGCGAAAACTTTGTTGTCTTCTTAACCATTTCTTAGCTTCAAACTCCCATATCTCGCGAACGGATTGACCTAACCCAAGAATTCCTATTGCATTTGTAAGTAGAAACTCGCCCGATTACAACGGTATGTGTATTTTTTCCCTATCCCTTTCTGGTTAAGCGTTTGGAGCAGCAGTATTGCGAAAAATTTGTTGTCTTCTCAACCATTTCTTAGCTTCAAAGTCCCATATCTCGCGAACGGATTGACCTAACCCAAAAATTCCTATTGCATCTGAAAGTAGAAACTCGCCCGATTACAACGGTATGTGTATTTTTTCCCTAGGCCATTCTGGTTAAGCGTTTGGAGCAGCAGAATTGCGAAAAATGTTTTGCCTTCTCAACCATTTCTTGGCTTCAAACTCCCATATCTCGCGAACGGATTGACCTAACCCAAAAATTCCTATTGCATCTGAAAGTAGAAACACGCCCGATTACAACGGTATGTGTATTTTTTCCCTAGGCCATTCTGGTTAAGCGTTTGGATCAGCAGAATTGCGAAAAATTGTATGCCTTCTCAACCATTTCTTGGCTTCAAACTCCCATATCTCGCGAACGGATTGACCTAACCCAAAAATTCCTGTTGCGTGTGAAAGTAAAAACTCGCCGGATTACAACGGTATGTGTATTTTTCCCCTAGGTCATTCTGGTTAAGCGTTTGGAGCAGCAGAATTGCGAGAAATTTGTTGTCTTCTCAACCATTTCTTGGCTTCAAACTCCCATGTCTCCCGAACGGATGGACCTAACCCAAAAATTCCTATTGCATCTGAAAGTAGAAACTCGTCCGATTACAACGGTATGTGTATTTTTTCCCTAGGCCATACTGGTTAAGCGTTTGAAGCAGCAGAATTGCGAAAAATTTTTTGCCTTCTCACCATTCCTTGTCTTCAAACTCCCATATCTCGCGAACGAATTGACCTAACCCAAAAGTTCCTATTGCATTTGAAAGTAGAAACTCGCCCGATTGCAACGGTACGTGTATTTTTCTCTAGGTCATTCTGGTTAAGCGATTGGAGCAGCAGAATTGCGAAAAATTGTATGCATTCTCAACCATTTCTTGGCTTCAAACTCCCATATCTCGCGAACCGATTGACCTAACCCAAAAATTCCTGTTGCTTGTGAAGGTAAAAACTCGCCCGATTACAACGGTATGTGTATTTTTTCCCTAGCCCATTCTGGTTAAGCGTTTGGAGCAGCAGAATTGCGAAAAATTTGTTGTCTTCTCAACCATTTCTTAGCTTCAAAGTCCCATATCTCGCGAACAGATTGACCTAACCCAAAAATTCCTATTGCATCTGAAAGTAGAAACTCGCCCGATTACAACGGTATGTGTATTTTGTCCCTAGGCCATTCTGGTTAAGCGTTTGTATCAGCAGAATTGCGAAAAATTGTATGCCTTCTCAACCATTTCTTGGCTTCAAACTCCCATATCTCGCGAACGGATTGACCTAACCCAAAAATTCCTGTTGCGTGTGAAAGTAAAAACTCGCCCGATTACAACGGTATGTGTATTTTTCCCCCAGGTCATTCTGGTTAAGCGTTTGGAGCAGCAGAATTGCGAGAAATTTGTTGTCCTCTCAACCATTTCTTAGCTTCAAAGTCCCATATCTTGCGAACGGATTGACCTAACCCAAAAATTCCTATTGCATCTGAAAGTAGAAACTCGCCCGATTACAACGGTATGTGTATTTTGTCCCTAGGCCATTCTGGTTAAGCGTTTGGAGCAGCAGAAGTGCGAAAAATTTGTTGTCTTCTCAACCATTTCTTGGCTTCAAACTCCCATGTCTCCCGAACGGATTGACCTAACCCAAAAATTGCTATTGCATCTGAAAGTAGAAACTCGCCCGATTACAACGGTATGTGTATTTTTTCCCTAGGCCATTCTGGTTAAGCGTTTGGATCAGCAGAATTGCGAAAAATTGTATGCCTTCTCAACCATTTCTTGGCTTCAAACTCCCATATCTCGCGAACGGATTGACCTAACCCAAAAATTCCTGTTGCGTGTGAAAGTAAAAACTCGCCCGATTACAACGGTATGTGTATTTTTCCCCTATGTCATTCTGGTTAAGCGTTTGGAGCAGCAGAATTGCGAGAAATTTGTTGTCTTCTCAACCATTTCTTAGCTTCAAAGTCCCATATCTCGTGAACGGATTGACCTAACCCAAAAATTACTATTGCATCTGAAAGTAGAAACTCGCCCGATTACAACGGTATGTGTATTTTGTCCCTAGGCCATTCTGGTTAAGCGTTTGGAGCAGCAGATGTGCGAAAAATTTGTTGTCTTCTCAACCATTTCTTGGATTCAAACTCCCATGTCTCCCGAACGGATTGACCTAACCCAAAATTTCCTATTGCATCTGAAAGTAGAAACTCGCCCGATTACAACGGTATGTGTATTTTTTCCCTAGGCCATTCTGGTTAAGCGTTTGAAGCAGCAGAATTGCGAAAAATTTTTTGCCTTCTCAACCATTCCTTGTCTTCAAACTCCCATATCTCGCGAACGAATTGACCTAACCCACAAATTCCTATTGCATTTGAAAGTAGAAACTCGCCCGATTGCAACGGTGCGTGTATTTTTCCCTAGGTCATTCTGGTTAAGCGATTGGAGCAGCAGAATTGTTAAAAATTTTTTGCCTTCTCTACCATTTCTTGGCTTCAAACTCCCATATCTCCCGAACGGATTGTCCTAACCCAAAAATTCCCATTGCATTTGAAAGTAGAAACTCGCCCGATTACAACGGTATGTGTATTTTTTCCCTAAGCCATTCTGGTTAAGCGTTTGGAGCAGCAGAAGTGCGAAAACGTTGTTGTCTTCTTAACCATTTCTTAGCTTCAAACTCCCATATCTCGCGAACGGATTGACCTAACCCAAAAATTCCTATTGCATTTGAAAGTAGAAACTCGCCCGATTGCAACGGTACGCGTATTTTTCCCTAGGTCATTCTGGTTAAGGGATTGGAGCAGCAGAATTGTTAAAAATTTTTTGCCTTCTCTACCATTTCTTAGCTTCAAACTCCCATATCTCGCGAACGGATTGACCTAACCCAAAAATTCCTATTGCGTTTGAAAGTAGAAACTCGCCCGATTACAACGGTATGTGTATTTTTTCCCTAGCCCATTCTGGTTAAGCGTTTGGAGCAGCAGAATTGCGAAAAATTTGTTGTCCTCTCAATCATTTCTTAGCTTCAAAGTCCCATATCTCGCGAACGGATTGACCTAACCCAAAAATTCCTATTGCATCTGAAAGTAGAAACTCGCCCGATTACAACGGTATGTGTATTTTTTCCCTAGGCCATTCTGGTTAAGCGTTTGGATCAGAAGAATTGCGAAAAATTGTATGCATTCTCAACCATTTCTTGGCTTCAAACTCCCATATCTCGCGAACGGATTGACCTAACCCAAAAATTCCTATTGTAACTGAAAGTAGAAACTCGCCCGATTACAACGGTATGTGTATTTTTTCCCTAGGCCATTCTGTTTAAGCGTTTGAAGCAGCAGAATTGCGAAAAATTTTTTGCCTTCTCAACCATTTCTTGGCTTCAATCTCCCATATCTCCCGAACGGATTGACCTAACCCAAAAATTCCTATTGCATTTGAAAGTAGAAACTCGCCCGATTAGAACGGTATATGTATTTGTTCCCTAGGCCATTCTGGTTAAGCGTTTGGAGCAGCAGAAGTGCGAAAAATTTGTTGTCTTCTCAACCATTTCTTGCCTTCAAACTCCCATATCTCGCGAACGGATTGACCTAACCCAAAAATTCCTATTGTAGCTGAAAGTAGAAACTCGCCCGATTACAACGGTATGTGTATTTTTTCCCTAGGCCATTCTGGTTAAGCGTTTGAAGCAGCAGAATTGCGAAAAATTTTTTGCCTTCTCAACCATTCCTTGTCTTCAAACTCCCATATCTCGCGACCGAATTGACCTAACCCAAAAATTCCTGTTGCGTCTGAAAGTAGAAACTCCCCCGATTACAACGGTATGTGTATTTTTTCCCTAGGCCAATCTGGTTAAGCGTTTGGAGCAGCAGAGTTGTGAAAAATTTTTTGCCATCTCTACCATCTTGGCTTCAAACTCCCATATATCGCGAACGGCTTGACCTAACCCAAAAATTCCTATTGCATTTGAAAGTAGACACTCGGCCGATTACAACGGTACGTGTATTTTTCCCCTAGGCCATTCTGGTTAAGCGATTGGAGCAGCAGAAGTGCGAAAAATTTGTTGTTTTGTCAACCATTTCCTAGTTTCAAAGTCCCATATCTCGCGAACGGATTGACCTAACCCAAAAATTCCTATTGGAACTGAAAGTAGAAACTCGCCCGATTACAACGGTATGCGTATTTTTTCCCTGTGCCATTCTGGTTAAGCGTTTGGAGCAGCAGAAGTGCGAAAAATTTGTTGTCTTCTTAACCATTTCTTAGCTTCAAACTCCCATATCTCGCGAACGGATTGACCTAACCCAAAAATTCCTGTTGCGTGTGAAAGTAAAAACTCGCCCGATTACAACGGTATGTGTATTTTTTCCCTAGCCCATTCTGGTTAAGCGTTTGGAGCAGCAGAATTGCGAAAAATTTCTTGTCTTCTCAACCATTTCTTAGCTTCAAAGTCCCATATCTCGCGAACCGATTGACCTAACCCAAAAATTCCTATTGCATCTGAAAGTTGAAACTCGCCCGATTACAACGGTATGTGTATTTTTTCCCTAGGCCATTCTGGTTAAGCGTTTGGATCAGCAGAATTGCGAAAAATTGTATGCCTTCTCAACCATTTCTTGGCTTCAAACTCCCATGTCTCGCGAACGGATTGACGAACTCGAGAAATTCCTGTTGCATCTGAAAGTAGAAACTCGCTCGATTACAATGGTGTGTGTATTTTTCCCCTAGGCCGTAGTAGTTATTGGTTTCGAGTATCAGATTTGCGAAAATTTTGATGGTTTCTCAACCATTCTTTAACTTCAAACTCCCATATTTCGCGAACGGATTGACGAATCCGAAAAATTTCTGTTGCATCTGAAGGTGAAACTCTTCCGATTACAACGGTATGAGTATTTTTCCCCTAGGCCTTCATAGTTATTGGTTTCGAGTATCAGACTTGCGAGATTTTGATGGTGTCTCAACCATTCCTTACCTTCAAACTCCCATATCTCGCGAACGGATTGACGAACTCGAGAATTTCCTGTTGCATCTGAAAGCAGAAACACGCCCGATTACAATGGTGTGTTTACTTTTCCCCTAGGCCATTCCAGTTATTGGTTTCGAGTATCAGACCAGCGAAATCTTTGATGGTTTCTCAACAATTCCTTAACTTCAAACTCCCATATCTCGCGAACGGATTGACGAACTCGAGAAATTCCTGTTGCATCTGAAAGTAGAAACTCGCCCGATTGCAATGGTGTGTGTATTTTTCCCCTAGGCCGTAGTAGTTATTGGCTTCGAGTATCAGACTTGCGAAAATTTTGGTGGTTTCTCAACCATTCTTTAACTTCAAACTCCCATATTTCGCGAACGGATTGACGATCTCGAGAAATTCCTGTGGCATCTGAAAGTAGAAACTCGCCCGATTACAACGGTATGTGTACTTTTCCCCTAGCCCATTCCAGTTATTGGTTTCGACTATCAGACCAGCGAAATCTTTGATGGTTTCTCAACCATTCCTTAACTTCAAACTCCCATATCTCGCGAAGGGTTCGACGAACTCGAGAAATTCCTGTTGCATCTGAATGTAGAAACCCGCCCGATTACAATGGTTTGTGTATTTTTCCCCTAGGCCTTCGTAGTCATTGGTTTCGAGTATCAGACTTGCGAGATTTTGATGGTGTCTCAACCATTCCTTAACTTCAAACTCCCATATCTCGCGAACGGATTGTCGAACTCGAGAATTTCTTGTTGCATCTGAAAGTAGAGACTCGCCCGATTACAATGGTGTGTGTACTTTTCACCCTAGGCCATTCCAGTTATTGGTTTCGTGTATCAGAGCAGCGAAAACTTTGATGGTTTCTCAACCATTCCTTATCTTCAAACTCCCATATCTCGCGAACGGATTGACGAACTCGAGAAATTCCTGTTGCATCTGAAAGCAAAAACACGCCCGATTACAATGGTATGTGTATTTTTCCCCTAGGCCTTCGTAGTTATTGGTTTCGAGTATCAGACTTGCGAGATTTTGATGGTGTCTCAACCATTACTTAACTTCAAACTCCCATATCTCGCGAACGGATTGTCGAACTCGAGAAATTCTTGTTGCATCTGAAAGTAGAGGCTCGCCCGATTACAATGGTGTGTGTACTTTTCCCCTAGGCCATTCCAGTTATTGGTTTCGTGTATCAGAGCAGCGAAAACTTTGATGGTTTCTCAACCATTCCTTATCTTCAAACTCCCATATCTCGCGAACGGATTGACGAACTCGAGAAATTCCTGTTGCATCTGAAAGCAAAAACACGCCCGATTACAATGGTATGTGTACCTTTCCCCTAGGCCATTCCAGTTATTGGTTTCGAGTATCAGACCAGCGAAATCTTTGATCGTTTCTCAACCATTCCTTAACTTCAAACTCCCATATCTCGCGAACGGATTGACGAACTCGAGAAATTCCTGTTGCATCTGAAAGCAGAAACTCGCCCGATTACAACGGCAAGTGTATTTTTGCCCTAGGGCATAGTAGTTATTGGTGTCGAGTGTCAGACTTGTGAAAATTTTGTTTGTTTCTCAAACATTCCTTAACTTCAAACTCCCACATCTCGCGAACGGATTGACGAACTCGAGAAATTCCTGTTGCGTCTGAAAGTAGAAACTCGCCCGATTACAATGGTAAGTGTACCTTTCCCCTAGGCCATACCAGTTATTGGTTTCGAGTATCAGACCAGCGAAATTTTTGATCGTTTCTCAACCATACTTTCACTTCAAACTCCCATATCTCGCGAACAGATCGACGAACTCTAGAAATTCCTGTTGCATCTGAAAGCAGAAACTCGCCCGATAACAACGGTATGTGTATTTTTGCCCTAGGCCATAGTAGTTATTGGTGTCGTGTATCAGACTTGTGAAAATTTTGATGGTTTCTCAAACATTCCTTAACTTCAAAGTCCCACATCTCGCGAACGGATTGACGAACTCGAGAAATTCCTATTGCGTCTGAAAGTAGAAAGTCGCCCGATTACAATGGCATGTGTATTTTTGCCCTAGGCCATCGTTGATATTGGTTTCGAGTATCAGACTTGCGAAAATTCTGAGCGTTTCTCAACCAATCCTTAACTTCAAACTCCGATATTTCGCGAACGGATTGACGAATCCGAAAATTTCTGTTGCATTTGAAAGTAGAAACTCGCCCGATTACAACGGTATGTGTATTTTTCACCTAGGCCTTTGTAGTTATTGGTTTCGAGTATCAGACTTGCTCAAATTTTGATGGTTTCTCAACCATTCCTTACCTTCAAACTCCCATACCTCGCGAACGGATTGACGGACTCGAGAAATTCGTGATGCATCTGAAAGCAGAAACTCGCCCGATTACAACGGTATGTGTATTTTTGCCCCAGGCCATAGTGGTTATTGGTTTCGAGTATCAGACTTGCGAAAATTTGGATGGTTTCTCAAACATTCCTTAACTTCAAACTCCCATATCTCGCGAACGGATTGACGAACTCGAGAAATTCCTGTTGCATCTGAAAGGAGAAACTCGCCCGATTACAATGGTTTGTGTACTTTTGCCCTAGGCCATCGTTGATATTGGTTTCGAGTATCAGACTTGCGAAAATTTTGATGGTTTCTCAACCATTCCTTAATTTCAAACTCCCATATTTCGCGAACGGATTGACGAACTCGAGAAATTCCTGTTGCATCTGAAAGTAGAAACTCGCACGATTACAATAGTGCGAGTACTTTTCCCCCAGGCCATTCGCTTTATTGGTTTCGAGTATCAGACTTGTGAAAATTTTGTTGGTTTCTCAAACTTTCCTTAACTTCAAACTCCCACATCTCGCGAACGGATTGACGAACTCGAGAAATTCCTGTTGCATCTGAAAGTAGAAACTCGCCCGATTACAATGGTGTGTGTGCTTTTCCCCTAGGCCGTTCCAGTTATTCGTTTCGAGTAGCAGTCCAGCGAAAATTTTGATGGTTTCTCAACCATTCCTTAACATCAAAGTCCCATATCTCACGAACGGATTAACGAACTCGTGACATTTCTGTTGCATCAAAAAGTAGAAACTCGCCCGATTACAACGATATCAGTATTTTTCCCCTAGGCCTTTGTAGTTATTGGTTCGAGTATCAGACTCGCTCAAATTTTGATGGTTTCTCAATCATTCCTTACCTTCAAACTCCCATACCTCGCGAACGGATTGACGGACTCGATAAATTCCTGATGCATCTGAATGCAGAAACTCGCCCGATTACAAGGGTATGTGAGTTTTTGCCCTAGGCCATAGTAGTTATTGGTTTCGAGTATCAGATTTGCGAAAATTTTGATGGTTTCTCAAACATTCCTTAACTTCAAACTCCCATATCTCGCGAACAGATCGACGAACTCGAGAAATTCCTGTTGCATCTGAAAGGAGAAACTCGCCCGATTACAACGGTATGTGTATTTTTGCCCTAGGCCATCGTTGATATTGGTTTCGAGTATCAGACTTGCGAAAATTCTGATCGTTTCTCAACCAATCCTTAACTTCACACTCCGATATTTCGCGAACGGTTTGACGAATCCGAAAAGTTTCTGTTGCATTTGAAAGTAGAAACTCGCCCGATTACAACGGTATGTGTATTTTTAACCTAGGCCTTTGTAGTTATTGGTTTCGAGTATCAGACTTGCTCAAATTTTGATGGTTTCTCAACCATTCCTTACCTTCAAACTCCCATACCTCGCGAACGGATTGGCGGACTCGAGAAATTCCTGATGCATCTGAAAGCAGAAACTCGCCCGATTACAATGGTGTGTGTACTATTCCCCTAGGCCGTTCCAGTTAATCGTTTCGAGTTACAGACCAGCTAAAATTTTGATGGTTTCTCAACCATTCCTTCACTCCAAACTCCCATATCTCGCGAACGGATTGACGAACTCGAGAAATTACTGTTGCATCTGAAAGCAGAAACATGCCCGATTACAACGGTATGTGTATTTTTCACCTAGGCCTTTGTAGTTATTGGTTTCGTGTATCAGACTTGCGAAAATTTTGATGGTTTCTCAACTATCTCTTAACTCCAAACTCCGATATTTCGCGAACGGATTGACGAATCCGACAAATTTCTGTTGCATCTGAAAGTAGAAACTCTCCCTATTACAACGGTTTGTCTATCTTTCCCCTAGGCCATAGTAGTTATTGGTTTCGAGTATCAGACTTGCGAAAATTTTGTCGGTTTCTCAACCACTCCTTAACTTCAAACTCCGATATTTCGCGCACGGATTGACGAACTCGAATAACTCCTCTTGCATCTGAAAGTAGAAACTCGCCCGATTACAATGGTGTGAGTACTTTTCCCCTAGGCCATTACCGTTATTGGTTTCGAGTATCAGACTTGCGAAAATTTTGATGGATTCTCAACCATTCCTTAACTCTCAAACTCCCATATCTCGCGAACGGATAGACGAACTCGAGAAATTCCTGTTGCATCTGAAAGCAGAAACTCGCCCGATTACAACGGTATGAGTACTTTTCCCCTAGGCCATTACCGTTATTGGTTTCGAGTGTCAGACTTGCGAAAATTTTGATAGTTTGTCAACCATCTCTTAACTCCAAACTCCGATATTTCGCGAACGGATTGACGAATCCGACAAATTTCTGTTGCATCTGAAAGTAGAAACTCTCCCGATTACAACGGTTTGTCTATGTTTCCCCTAAGCCATAGTAGTTAATGGTTTCGAGTATCAGACTTGCGAAGGTTTTGATGGTTTCTCAACCATTCTTTAATTTCAAACTCCCAAATTTCGCGAACGGATTGACGAATCCGAAAAATTTCTGTTGCATCTGAAGGTGAAACTCTTCCGTTTACAACGGTATGTGTATTTTTCCCCTAGGCCTTTGTTGTTATTGGTTTCGAGTATCAGACTTGCGAAAATTTTGATGGTTTCTCAACAATTCCTTACCTTCAAACTCTCATATCTCGCGAACGGATTGACGAACTCGAGAAATTCCAGTTGCATCTGAAAGCAGATACTCGCCCGATTACAATGGTATGTGTATTTCTCCCCAAGGCCATCGTTGATATTGGTTTCGAGTATCAGACTTGCAAAAATTTTGATGGTTTCTCAACCATTCCTTAACTTCAAACTCCTATATTTCGTTAAGGGATTGACGAACTCGAGTAATTCCTGTTGCATCTGAAAGTAGAAACACGCCCGATTACAATGCTGTGTGTACTTTTCCCCTAGGCCATTCCAGTTATTGGTTTCGAGTATCAGACCAGCGAAAATTTTGATGGTTTCTCAACCATTCCTCAACTTCAAACTGCCATATCCCGCGAACGGATTGACGAACTCGAGAAATTCCTATTGCATCTGAAAGCAGATACTCGCCCGATTACAATGGTGTGCGTACCATTCCCCTAGGCCTTTCCAGTTATTCGTTTCGAGTATCAGACCAGCGAAAATTTTGATTGTTTCTCAACCATTCCTTAACTTCAAACTCCCAAATCCCGCAAACGGATTGACGAATTCGAGAAATTCCTGTTGCATCTGAAAGCAGATACTCGCCCGATTACAATGGTATGTGTATTTTTGCCCTAGGCCATCGTTGATATTGGTTTCGAGTAACAGACTTGCAAAAATTTTGATGGTTTCTCAACCATTCCTTAACTTCAAACTCCCATATTTCGCGAACGGATTGACGAACTCGAGAAATTCCTGTTGCATCTGAAAGTAGAAACTCGCCCGGTTACAATGGTGTGTGTACTTTGCCCCTAAGCCGTTCCAGTTATTGGCATCGAGTATCAGACCAGCGAAAATTTTGGTGGTTTCTCAACCATTCCTTAACTTCAAACTCCCATATCTCGCGAACGGATTGAGGAACTCGAGACATTCCTGTTGCATCTGAAAGCAGAAACTCGCCCGATTACAACGGTGTGTGTACTTTTCCCCTAGGCAATTCCAGTTATTGGTTTCGAGTATCATACCTGGGAAAATTTTGATGGTTTCTCAACCGTCTCTTAATTCCAAACTCGGATATTTCGCGAACGGATTGACGAATCCGAAAAATTTCAGTTGCATCTGAAAGTAAAAACTCTCCCGATTACAACGTTATATATATTTTCCCCCTAGGTCATTGTAGTTATTGGTTTCGAGTACCAGACTTGCGAAAATTTTGGTGGTTTTTCAACCATTCCTTAACTTCAAACTCCCAAATCTCGCGAACGGATTGGCGAACTCGAGAAATTCCTGTTGCATCTGAAAGCAGATACTCGCCCGATTAGAACGGTCTGTGTATTTTTCCCCTAGGTCATTGTAGTTATTGGTTTCGAGTATCAGACTTGCGAAAATTTTGATGGTTTCTCAACCATTCCTTAACTTCAACCTCCCATATCTCGGGCACGGAACGACGAACTCGAGAAATTCCTGTTGCATCTGAAAGTAGAAACTCGCCCGATTACAATGGTGTGTGTACTTTTCCCCTAGGCCATTCCAGTTATTGGTTTCGTGTATCAGACTTGCGAAAATTTTGATTGTTTCGCAACCATTCCTTAACTTCAAACTCCCATACCTCGCGAACGGATTGACTAACTCGAGAAATTCCTGTTGCATCTGAAAGTAGAAACTCGCCCGATTACAATGGTGTGTGTACTTTTCCCCTAGGCTATTCCAGTTATTGATTTCGAGTAGCAGACTTGCGAAAATTTTGATGGTTTCGCAACCATTCCTTAACTTCAAACTCCCATATCTCGGGCACGGAACGACGAACTCGAGAAATTCCTGTTGCATCTGAAAGTAGAAACTCGACCGACAACAATGGTGTGTGTACTTTTCTCCTAAGCCATTCCAGATATTCGTTTCTAGCATCAGAATTGCGAAAATTTTGATGGTTTCGCAACCATCTCTTAAATCCAAACTCCGATATTTCGCGAACGGATTGACGAACTCGAGAAATTCCTGTTGCATCTGAAAGTAGAAACTCGCCCGATTACAATGGTGTGTGTACTTTTCCCCTAGGCCATTCCAGTTATTGGTTTCTTGTATCAGACTTGCGAAAATTTTGATGGTGTCTCAACCATTCCTTAACTCCAAACTCCCATATCTCACGAACGGATTGACGAACTCGAGAAATTACTATTGCATATGAATGCAGAAACTCGCCCGATTACAAAGGTATGTGTATTTGCCCCCTAGGCCATTGTAGTTATTGGTTTCGAGTGTCAGACTTGCGAAAATTTTGATGGTTTCTCAACCATTCCTTAACTTCAAAATCCCATATCACGCGAAAGGATCGACGAACTCGAGAAATTCCTGTTGCATCTGAAAGTACATGCTCGACCGAAAACAATGTTGTGTGTACTTTTCCCCTAGGCCGTTCCAGTTATTGTTTTCGAGAATCAGACTTGCGAAAATTTTGATGGTTTCTCAACCATTCCTTAATTTCAAACTCCCATATCTCGCGAACGGATTGACGAACTCGACAAATTCCTGTTGCATCTGAAAGTAGAAACTCGCCCGATTACAATGGTGTGTGTACTTTTCCCCTAGGCCATACCAGTTATTGGTTTCGAGTAACAGACTTGCGAGAATATAGATGGTTTCTCAACCATTCCTTAGCTTCAAACTCCCATATCTCGCGAACGGATTGACGAACTCGAGAAATTCGTATTGCACCTGAAAGTAGAAGCACGCCCGATTACAACGGTATGTGTATTTTTCCCCTAGGCCGTTCCAGTTATTGGTTTCGAGTAACAGACTTGCGAAAATTTGGATGGTTTCTCAGCCATTCCTTAACTTCAAACCCCCATATCTCGCGAACGGATTGACGAACTCGAGAAATTCCTGTTGCATCTGAAACTAGAAACTCGGCCGATTAATATGGTGTGTGTACTTTTCCACTAGGCCATTGTAGTTATTTGTTTCGAGTACCAGACTTGCGAAAATTTTGATGGTTTCTCAACCATTCCTTAACTTCAAACTCCAATTTCTCGCGAACGGATTGACGAACTGGAGAAATTCCTGTTGCATCTCAAAGTAAAAACTCGCCCGAATACAACGGTATGTGTACATTTCCCCGAGGCCAATCTAGTTATTGGTGTCGAGTATCAGTCTTGCGAAAATTTTGATGATTTCTCAACCATTCCTTAACTTCAAACTCCAATTCCTCGCGAACGGATTAACGAACTCGAGAAATTCCTGTTGCATCTCAAAGTAGATACTCGCCCGATTACAACGGTATGTGTATTTTTCCCCTAGGCCGTTCCAGTTATTGGTTTCGAGTAACAGACTTGCGAAAACTTTGATGGTTTCTCAACCATTCCTTAACTTCAAACTCCCATATCTCGCGAACGGATAGACGAACTCGAGAAATTCCTGTTGCATCTGAAAGTAGAAACTCGCCCGATTAATATGGTGTGTGTACTTTTTCCCTAGGCCATTGTAGTTATTGGTTTCGAGTATCAGACTTGCGAAAATTTTGATGGTTTCTCAACCATTCCTTAACTTCAAACTCCCATATCTCGCGAACAGATTGACGAACTCGAGAAATTCCTGTTGCATCTGAAAGCAGAATCTCGCCCGATTACAACGGTATGTGTATTTTTACCCTAGGCCATTGTAGTTAATGGTTTCGAGTATCAGACTTGCGAAAATTTTGATGGTTTCTCAACCATTCCTTAACTTCAAATTCCATATCTCGCGAACGGATTGACGAACTCCAGAAATTCCTGTTGCATCTGAAAGAACAAACTCGCCCGATTACAATGGTGTGTGTACTTTTCCCCTAGGCCATTCCAGTTATTGGTTTCGAGTATCAGACTTGCGAAAATTTTGATGGCTTCTCAGCCATTCCTTAAATTCAAACTCCCATGTCTCGCGAACGGATTGACGAACTCGAGAAATTCCAGTTGCATCTGAAAGTAGAAACTCTCCCGATTACAATTGTGTGTGTACTTTTCCCCCAGGCCATTCCAGTTATTGGTTTCGAGTACCAGACTTGCGAAAATTTTGATTGTTTCTCAACCATTCCTTAACTTCAAACTCCCATATCTCGCGAACGGATAGACGAACTCGAGAAATGCCTGTTGCATCTGAAAGTAGAAACTCGCCCGATTAATATGGTGTGTGTACTTTTTCCCTAGGCCATTGTAGTTATTGGTTTCGAGTTTCAGACTTGCGAAAATTTTGATGGCTTCTCAGCCATTCCTTAAATTCAAACTCCCATGTCTCGCGAACGGATTGACGAACTCGAGAAATTCCTCTTGCATCCGAAAGTAGAAGCTCTTCCGATTACAACGGTATGTGTATTTTTCCCCTAGGCCGTTTCAGTTATTGGTTTCGAGTAACAGACTTGCGAAGATTTTGATGGTTTCTCAACCATTCCGTAACTTCAAAATCCAATATCTCGCGAACGGATTGACGAACTCGAGAAATTCCTGTTGCATTTGAAAGTAGAAGCTCTCCCGATTACAATGGTGTGTGTACATTTCCCCGTGGCCATACTAGTTATTGGTTTCGAGTATCAGACTTGCGAAAATTTTATGGTTTTTCAACCATTCCTTAATTTCAAAGTCCATATCTCGCGAACGGATTGACGAACTCGAGAAATTCGTGTTGCACCTGAAAGTAGAAGCTCGCCCGATTACAACGGTATGTGTATTCTTCCCCTGGGCCGTTCCAGTTATTGGTTTCGAGTAACAGACTTGCGAAAATTTGGATGGTTTCCCAACCATTTCTTAACTTCAAACTCCCGTATCTCGCGAACGGATTGACGAACTCTAGGAATTCCTGTTGCATCTGAAAGCAGAAACTCGCCCGATTACAACGGTATGCATATTTTTCCCTAAGCCAGTCTAGTTATTCGTTTCAACCATCAGAATTGCGAAAATTTTGATTGTTTCTCAACCATTCCCTAACTTCAAACTCCCGTATCTCGCGAACGGATTGACGAAGTCGAGAAATTCCTGTTGCATCTGAAAGTAGCATCTCGCCCGATTACAACGGTATGTGTATTTTTCCCCTAGGCCGTTCCAGTTATTGGTTTCGAGTAACAGACTTGCGAAAACTTTGATGGTTTCTCAACCATTCCTTAATTTCAAACTCCCATATCTCACGAACGGATAGACGAACTCGAGAAATTCCTGTTGCACCTGAAAGTAGAAGCTCGCCCGATTACAACGGTATTTGTATTTTTACCCTAGGCCGTTCCAGATATTGGTTTCAAGTAACAGACTTGCGAAAACTTTGATGGTTTCTCAACCATTCCTTAACTTCAAAATCCAATATCTCGCGAACGGATTGACGAACTCGAGAAATTCCTCTTGCATCCGAAAGTAGAAGCTCTTCCGATTACAACGGTATGTGTATTTTTCCCCTAGGCCGTTCCAGTTATTGGTTTCGAGTAACAGACTTGCGAAAATTTGAATGGTTTCTCAACCATTCCTTAACTTCACACCCCCATATCTCGCGAACGGATTGACGAACTCGAGAAATTCCTGTTGCATCTAAAAGTAGAAACTCGCCCGATTAATATGGTGTGTGTACTTTTCCATTAGGCCATTGTAGTTATTGGTTTCGATTATCAGACCTGCGACAATTTTGATGATTTCTCATCCATTCCTTAACTTCAAACTCCAATTCCTCGCGAACGGATTAACGAACTCGAGAAATTCCTGTTGCATCTCAAAGTAGATACTCGCCCGATTACAACGGTATGTGTATTTTTCCCCTAGGCCGTTCCAGTTATTGGTTTCGAGTAACAGACTTGCGAAAACTTTGATTGTTTCTCAACCATTCCTTAACTTCAAACTCCCATATCTCGCGAACGGATAGACGAACTCGAGAAATGCCTGTTGCATCTGAAAGTAGAAACTCGCCCGATTAATATGGTGTGTGTACTTTTTCCCTAGGCCATTGTAGTTATTGGTTTCGAGTATCAGACTTGCGAAAATTTTGATGGTTTCTCAACCATTCCTTAACTTCAAACTCCCATATCTCGCGAACAGATTGACGAACTCGAGAAATTCCTGTTGCATCTGAAAGCAGAATCTCGCCCGATTACAACGGTATGTGTATTTTTACCCTAGGCCATTGTAGTTAATGGTTTCGAGTATCAGACTTGCGAAAATTTTGATGGTTTCTCAACCATTCCTTAACTTCAAATTCCATATCTCGCGAACGGATTGACGAACTCCAGAAATTCCTGTTGCATCTGAAAGAACAAACTCGCCCGATTACAATGGTGTGTGTACTTTTCCCCTAGGCCATTCCAGTTATTGGTTTCGAGTATCAGACTTGCGAAAATTTTGATGGCTTCTCAGCCATTCCTTAAATTCAAACTCCCATGTCTCGCGAACGGATTGACGAACTCGAGAAATTCCAGTTGCATCTGAAAGTAGAAACTCTCCCGATTACAATTGTGTGTGTACTTTTCCCCCAGGCCATTCCAGTTATTGGTTTCGAGTACCAGACTTGCGAAAATTTTGATTGTTTCTCAACCATTCCTTAACTTCAAACTCCCATATCTCGCGAACGGATAGACGAACTCGAGAAATGCCTGTTGCATCTGAAAGTAGAAACTCGCCCGATTAATATGGTGTGTGTACTTTTTCCCTAGGCCATTGTAGTTATTGGTTTCGAGTTTCAGACTTGCGAAAATTTTGATGGCTTCTCAGCCATTCCTTAAATTCAAACTCCCATGTCTCGCGAACGGATTGACGAACTCGAGAAATTCCAGTTGCATCTGAAAGTAGAAACTCTCCCGATTACAATTGTGTGTGTACTTTTCCCCCAGGCCATTCCAGTTATTGGTTTCGAGTACCAGACTTGCGAAAATTTTGATTGTTTCTCAACCATTCCTTAACTTCAAACTCCCATATCTCGCGAACGGATAGACGAACTCGAGAAATGCCTGTTGCATCTGAAAGTAGAAACTCGCCCGATTAATATGGTGTGTGTACTTTTTCCCTAGGCCATTGTAGTTATTGGTTTCGAGTATCAGACTTGCGAAAATTTTGATGGTTTCTCAACCATTCCTTAACTTCAAACTCCCATATCTCGCGAACAGATTGACGAACTCGAGAAATTCCTGTTGCATCTGAAAGCAGAATCTCGCCCGATTACAACGGTATGTGTATTTTTACCCTAGGCCATTGTAGTTAATGGTTTCGAGTATCAGACTTGCGAAAATTTTGATGGTTTCTCAACCATTCCTTAACTTCAAATTCCATATCTCGCGAACGGATTGACGAACTCCAGAAATTCCTGTTGCATCTGAAAGAACAAACTCGCCCGATTACAATGGTGTGTGTACTTTTCCCCTAGGCCATTCCAGTTATTGGTTTCGAGTATCAGACTTGCGAAAATTTTGATGGCTTCTCAGCCATTCCTTAAATTCAAACTCCCATGTCTCGCGAACGGATTGACGAACTCGAGAAATTCCAGTTGCATCTGAAAGTAGAAACTCTCCCGATTACAATTGTGTGTGTACTTTTCCCCCAGGCCATTCCAGTTATTGGTTTCGAGTACCAGACTTGCGAAAATTTTGATTGTTTCTCAACCATTCCTTAACTTCAAACTCCCATATCTCGCGAACGGATAGACGAACTCGAGAAATGCCTGTTGCATCTGAAAGTAGAAACTCGCCCGATTAATATGGTGTGTGTACTTTTTCCCTAGGCCATTGTAGTTATTGGTTTCGAGTTTCAGACTTGCGAAAATTTTGATGGCTTCTCAGCCATTCCTTAAATTCAAACTCCCATGTCTCGCGAACGGATTGACGAACTCGAGAAATTCCTGTTGCATCTGAAAGTAGAAACTCGCCCGATTACAATGGTGTGTGTACTTTTCCCCTAGGCCATTCCAGTTATTGGTTTCGTGTATCAGACTTGCGAAAATTTTGATTGTTTCGCAACCATTCCTTAACTTCAAACTCCCATACCTCGCGAACGGATTGACTAACTCGAGAAATTCCTGTTGCATCTGAAAGTAGAAACTCGCCCGATTACAATGGTGTGTGTATCTTTCCCCTAGGCCATACCAGTTATTCGTTTCTAGTATCAGAATTGCGAAAATTTTGATGGATTCGCAACCATTCCTTAAATTCACACTCCCATATCTCGCGAACGGATTGACGAACTCCAGAAATTCCTGTTGCATCTGAAAGTAGTAACTCGCCCGATTACAATGGTGTGTGTATCTTTCCCCTAAGCCATTCCAGTTATTCTTTTCTAGCATCAGATTTGCGAAAATTTTGATGGTTTCCCAACCATTCCTTAAATCAAACTCCCATATCTCGCGAACGGATTGACGAACTCCAGAAATTCCCGTTGCATCTGAAAGTAGAACCTCGCCCGATTACAAAGGTATGTGTATTTTTCCCCTAGGCCACTGTAGTTATTGGTTTCTACCATCAGAATTGCGAAAATGTTGATGGTTTCTCAACCATTCCTTAAATTCAAACTCCCATGTCTTGCGAACGGATTGACCAACTCGAGAAATTCGTGTTGCATCTGAAAGTAGGAACTCGCCCGATTACAACGGCATGTGTATTTTTCCCCTGGGCAATTGTAGTTATTGGTTTCGACTATCAGACTTGCGAAGATTTTGATGTTTTCCCAAACATTTCTTAATTTCGAACTCCCATATCTCGCGAACGGATTGACCAACTCGAGAAATTCCTGTTGCATCTGAAAGTAGAAACTCGCCCGGTTACAACGGCATGTGTATCTTCCCCTAGGCCATTGTAGTTATTGGTTTCGAGTATCAGACTTGCGATAATTTTGATTGTTCCTCAACCATTCCGTAATTTCAAACACCCATATCTCGCGAACGGATTGACGAACTCGAGAAATTCCTGTTGCATCTGAAATCAGAAACTCGCCCGATTACAATGATATGTGCATTTTTGCCCTAGGCCATAGTAATTATTGCTTTCGAGTACCAGACTTGCGAAAATTTTGATGGTTTCTCAACCATTCCTTAACTTCAAACTCCCATATCTCGCGAACGGATTGACGAACTCGAGAATTTCCCGTTGCATCTGAAAGTAGAAACTCGCGGGATTACAATGGTGTGTGTATCTTTCCCCTAGGCCATTCCAGTTTTTCGTTTCTAGAATCAGAATTGCGAAAATTTTGATGGTTTCTCAGCCATTCCTTAAATTCAAACTCCCATATCTCGCGAACGGATTGACGAACTCGAGAAATTCCAGTTGCATCTGAAAGTAAAACTCGCCCGATTACAATGGTGTGTGTACTTTCCCCTAGGCCGTTCCCGTTATTGGTTTCGAGTATCAGATTTGCGAAAATTTTGATGGTTACTCAACCATTCCCTAACTTCAAACTCCCGTATCTCGCGAACGGATTGACGAACTCGTGAAATTCCTGTTGCATCTGAAAGGAGAAACTCGCCCGATTACAATGGTTTGAGTACTTTTCACCTAGGCCTTTGTAGTTATTGGTTTCGAGTATCAGACTTGCTCAAATTTTGATGGTTTCTCAACCATTCCTTACCTTCAAACTCCCATACCTCGCGAACGGATTGACGGACTCGAGAAATTCGTGATGCATCTGAAAGCAGAAACTCGCCCGATTACAACGGTATGTGTATTTTCGCCCCAGGCCATAGTGGTTATTGGTTTCGAGTATCAGACTTGCGAAAATTTGGATGGTTTCTCAAACATTCCTTAACTTCAAACTCCCATATCTCGCGAACGGATTGACGAACTCGAGAAATTCCTGTTGCATCTGAAAGGAGAAACTCGCCCGATTACAATGGTTTGTGTACTTTTGCCCTAAGCCATCGTTGATATTGGTTTCGAGTATCAGACTTGCGAAAATTTTGATGGTTTCTCAACCATTCCTTAATTTCAAAGTCCCATATATCGCGAACGGATTGACGAACTCGAGAAATTCGTGTTGCACCTGAAAGTAGAAGCTCGCCCGATTACAACGGTATGTGTATTCTTCCCCTAGGCCGTTCCAGTTATTGGTTTCGAGTAACAGACTTGCGAAAATTTGGATGGTTTCCCAACCATTCCTTAACTTCACACCCCCATATCTCGCGAACGGATTGACGAACTCGAGAAATTCCTGTTGCATCTGAAAGTAGAAACTCGCCCGATTAATATGGTGTGTGTACTTTTCCATTAGGCCATTGTAGTTATTGGTTTCGATTATCAGACTTGCGACAATTTTGATGATTTCTCAACCATTCCTTAACTTCAAACTCCAATTCCTCGCGAACGGATTAACGAACTCGAGAAATTCCTGTTGCATCTCAAAGTAGATACTCGCCCGATTACAACGGTATGTGTATTTTCCCCCTAGGCCGTTTCAGTTATTGGTTTCGAGTAACAGACTTGCGAAGATTTTGATGGTTTCTCAACCATTCCGTAACTTCAAAATCCAATATCTCGCGAACGGATTGACGAACTCGAGAAATTCCTGTTGCATTTGAAAGTAGAAGCTCTTCCGATTACAATGATGTGTGTACATTTCCCCGTGGCCATTCTAGTTATTGGTTTCGAGTATCAGACTTGCGAAAATTTTATGGTTTTTCAACCATTCCTTAACTTCAAACTCCAATTCCTCGCGAACGGATTAACGAACTCGAGAAATTCCTGTTGCATCTGAAAGTAGAAACTCGCCCGATTAATATGGTGTGTGTATTTTTCCCCTAGGCCGTTCCAGTTATTGGTTTCGAGTAACAGACTTGCGAAAACTTTGATTGCTTCTCAACCATTCCTTAACTTCAAACTCCCATATCTCGCGAACGGATAGACGAACTCGAAAATGCCTGTTGCATCTGAAAGTAGAAACTCGCCCGATTAATATAGTGTGTGTACTTCTTCCCTAGGCCATTGTAGTTATTGGTTTCGAGTATCAGACTTGCGAAAATTTTGATGGTTTCTCAACCATTCCTTAACTTCAAACTCCCATATCTCGCGAACGGATTGACGAACTCGAGAAATTCCTGTTGCATCTGAAAGCAGAATCTCGCCCGATTACAACGGTATGTGTATTTTTACCCTAGGCCATTGTAGTTAATGGTTTCGAGTATCAGACTTGCGAAAATTTTGATGGTTTCTCAACCATTCCTTAACTTCAAATTCCATATCTCGCGAACGGATTGACGAACGCCAGAAATTCCTGTTGCATCTGAAAGAACAATCTCGCCCGATTACAATGGTGTGTGTACTTTTCCCCTAGGCCATTCCAATTATTGGTTTCGAGTATCAGACTTGCGAAAATTTTGATGGTTTCTCAAACATTCCTTAATTTCAAACTCCCATATCTCGCGAACGGATTGACGAACTCGAGAAATTCCTGTTGCATCTGAAAGTAGAAACTCGCCCGATTACAATGGTGTGTGTGCTTTTCCCCTAGGCCGTTCCAGTTATTCGTTTCGAGTAGCAGTCCAGCGAAAATTTTGATGGTTTCTCAACCATTCCTTACCACCAAACTCCCGTATCTCGCGAACGGATTGACGAACTCGAGAAATTCCAGTTGCATCTGAAAGTAGAAACTCGCCCGATTGCAACGGTGTGTGTACTTTTCACCTAGGCCATTCCAGTTATTTATTTCGAGTATCAGACTTGCGAAAATTTTGATGCTTTCTCAACCATTCCCTAACTTCAAACTCCCGTATCTCGCGAACGGATTGACGAACTCGAGAAATTCCTATGGCATCTGAAACTAGGAACTCGCCCGATTGCAACGGTATGTGTATATTTGCCCTAGGCCATAGTAGTTATTGGTTTCGAGTACCAGACTTGCGAAAATTTTGATGGTTTCTCAACCATTCCTTAACTTCAAACTCCCATATCTCGCGAACGTATTTACGAACTCGAGAAATTCCTGTCGCATCTGAAAGTAGAATTTCGCCCGATTACAATGGTGTGTGTACTTTTCCCCTAGGCCATTTCAGTTATTGGTTTCGAGTGTCAGACTTGCGAAAATTTTGATGGTTTCTCAACCATTCCTTAATATCAAACTCCCATATCTCGCGAACGGATTGACGAACTTGAGAAATTCCTGTTGTATCTGAAAGTAGAAACTCGCCCGATTACAATGGTGTGTGTATCTTTCCCCTAGGCCATTCCAGTTATTCGTTTCTAGCATCAGAATTGCGAAAATTTTGATGGATTCGCAACCATTCCTTAAATTCAATCTCCCATATCTCGCGAACGGATTGATGAACTCCAGAAATTCCTGTTGCATCTGAAAGTAGACACTCGCCCGATTACAAAGGTATGTGTATTTTTCCCCTAGGCTATTGTAGTTATTGGTTTCGAGTATCAGACTGGCGAAAATTTTGATGTTTTCTCAAACATTTCTTAACTTCAAACTCCCGTATCTCGCGAACGGATTGACGAACTCTAGGAATTCCTGTTGCATCTGAAAGCAGAAACTCGCCCGATTACAACGGTATGCATATTTTTCCCTAAGCCAGTCTAGTTATTCGTTTCAACCATCAGAATTGCGAAAATTTTGATTGTTTCTCAACCATTCCCTAACTTCAAACTCCCGTATCTCGCGAACGGATTGACGAAGTCGAGAAAATCCTGTTGCATCTGAAAGTAGCATCTCGCCCGATTACAACGGTATGTGTATTTTTCCCCTAGGCCGTTCCAGTTATTGGTTTCGAGTAACAGACTTGCGAAAACTTTGATGGTTTCTCAACCATTCCTTAATTTCAAACTCCCATATCTCACGAACGGATAGACGAACTCGAGAAATTCCTGTTGCACCTGAAAGTAGAAGCTCGCCCGATTACAACGGTATTTGTATTTTTACCCTAGGCCGTTCCAGATATTGGTTTCAAGTAACAGATTTGCGAAAACTTTGATGGTTTCTCAACCATTCCTTAACTTCAAACTCCAATTTCTCGCGAACGGATTGACGAACTGGTGAAATTCCTGTTGCACCTCAAAGTAAAAACTCGCCCGATTACAACGATATGTGTACACTTCCCCGAGGCCATTCTAGTTATTGGTTTCGAGTATCAGTCTTGCGAAAATTTTATGGTTTTTCAACCATTCCTTAACTTCAAACTCCCATATCTCGCGAACGGATAGACGAACTCGAGAAATTCCTGTTGCATCTGAAAGTCGAAACTCGCCCGATTAATATGATGTGTGTACTTTTCCCCTAGGCCATTGTAGTTATTGGTTTCGATTATCAGACTTGCGAAAATTTTGATGATTTCTCAACCATTCCTTAACTTCAAACTCCAATTCCTCGCGAACGGATTAACGAACTCGAGAAATTACTGTTGCATCTGAAAGCAGAAACATGCCCGATTACAACGGTATGTGTATTTTTCACCTAGGCCTTTGTAGTTATTGGTTTCCAGTATCAGACTTGCGAAAATTTTGATGGTTTCTCAACTATCTCTTAACTCCAAACTCCGATATTTCGCGAACGGATTGACGAATCCGACAAATTTCTGTTGCATCTGAAAGTAGAAACTCTCCCTTTTACAACGGTTTGTCTATCTTTCCCCTAGGCCATAGTAGTTATTGGTTTCGAGTATCAGACTTGCGAAAATTTTGATGGTTTCTCTACCATTCTTTAACTTCAAACTTCCATATTTCGCGAAAGGATTGACGAATCCAAAAATTTCTGTTGCATTTGAAAGTAGAAACTCGCCCGATTACAACGGTATGTGTATTTATGCCCTAGGCCACAGTAGTTATTGGTGTCGAGTATCAGACTTGTGAAAATTTTGATGGTTTCTCAACCATTCCTTAACTTCAAACTCCCATATCTCGCGAACGGATTGACGAAATCGAGAAACTGCTGTTGCATCTGAAAGTAAAAACACGCCCGATTACAACGATATCAGTATTTTTCCCCTAGGCCTTTGTAGTTATTGGTTTCGAGTATCAGACTTGCTCAAGTGTTGATGGTTTCTCAACCATTCCTTACCTTCAAACTCCCATATCCCGCGAACGGATTGACGGACTCGAGAAATTCCTGATGCATCTGAAAGTAGAAACTCGCCCGATTACAACGGTATGTGTATTTTTGCCGTAGGCCATATTAGTTATTGGTTTCGAGTATCAGACTTGCGAAAATTTTGTTGGTTTCTCAACCACTCCTTAACTACAAACTCCGATATTTCGCGCACGGATTGACGAACTCGAATAACTCCTCTTGCATCTGAAAGTAGAAACTCTCCCGATTACAATGGTGTGAGTACTTTTCCCCTAGGCCATTACCGTTATTGGTTTCGAGTATCAGACTTGCGAAAATTTTGATGGATTCTCAACCATTCCTTAGCTCTCAAACTCCCATATCTCGCGAACGGATAGACGAACTCGAGAAATTCCTGTTGCATCTGAAAGCAGAAACTCGCCCGATTACAACGGTATGAGTACTTTTCCCCTAGGCCATTACCGTTATTGGTTTCGAGTATCAGACTTGCGAAAATTTTGATAGTTTGTCAACCATCTCATAACACCAAACTCCGATATTTCGCGAACGGATTGACGAATCCGACAAATTTCTGTTGCATCTGAAAGTAGAAAATCTCCCGATTACAACGGTTTGTCTATGTTTCCCCTAAGCCATAGTAGTTAATGGTTTCGAGTATCAGACTTGCGAAGGTTTTGATGGTTTCTCAACCATTCTTTAATTTCAAACTCCCATATTTCGCGAACGGATTGACGAATCCGAAAAATTTCTGTTGCATCTGAAGGTGAAACTCTTCCGTTTACAACGGTATGTGTATTTTTCCCCTAGGCCTTTGTTGTTATTGGTTTCGAGTATCAGACTTGCGAAAATTTTGATGGTTTCTCAACAATTCCTTACCTTCAAACTCTCATATCTCGCGAACGGATTGACGAACTCGAGAAATTCCAGTTGCATCTGAAAGCAGATACTCGCCCGATTACAATGGTATGTGTATTTCTCCCCAAGGCCATCGTTGATATTGGTTTCGAGTATCAGACTTGCAAAAATTTTGATGGTATCTTAACCATTCCTTAACTTCAAACTCCTATATTTCGTTAACGGATTGACGAACTCGAGTAATTCCTGCTGCATCTGAAAGTAGAAACACGCCCGATTACAATGCTGTGTGTACTTTTCCCCTAGGCCATTCCAGTTATTGGTTTCGAGTATCAGACCAGCGAAAATTTTGATGGTTTCTCAACCATTCCTTAACTTCAAACTCCCATATTTCGCGAACGGATTGACGAACTCGAGAAATTCCTGTTGCATCTGAAAGTAGAAACTCGCCCGGTTACAATGGTGTGTGTACTTTGCCCCTAAGCCGTTCCAGTTATTGGCATCGAGTATCAGACCAGCGAAAATTTTGATGGTTTCTCAACCATTCCTTAACTTCAAACTCCCATATCTCGCGAACGGATTGAGGAACTCGAGACATTCCTGTTGCATCTGAAAGCAGAAACTCGCCCGATTACAACGGTGTGTGTACTTTTCCCCTAGGCAATTCCAGTTATTGGTTTCGAGTATCATACCTGGGAAAATTTTGATGGTTTCTCAACCGTCTCTTAATTCCAAACTCGGATATTTCGCGAACGGATTGACGAATCCGAAAAATTTCAGTTGCATCTGAAAGTGGAAACTCGCCCGATTACAATGGCGTGTGTACTTTTCCCCTAGGCCGCTCTAGTTATTGGTTTCGAGTATCAGACTTGCAAAAATTTTTATGGTTTCTCAACCATTCCTTAATTTCAAACTCCCATATCTCACGAACGGATTGACGTACTCGAGAAATTCCTATTGCACCTGAAAGCAGAAACTCGCCCGATTACAACGGTATGTGTATTTCTCTCTTAGGCCATTGTAGTTATTTGTTTCGAGTGTCAGACTTGTGAAAATTTTGATGGATTCTCATCCATCTCTTATCTCCAAACTCCGATGTTTCGCGAACGGATTGACGAACTCGAGAAATTCCTGTTGCATCTGAAAGTAGAAACTCGCCCGATTACAATGGTATGTGTACTTTTCCCCTAGGCCATACCAGTTATTGGTTTCGTGTATCAGACTTGCGAAAATGTTGATGGTTTCGCAACCATTCCTTAACTTCAAACTCCCATACCTCGCGAACGGATTGACTAACTCGAGAAATTCCTGTTGCATCTAAAAGTAGAAACTCGACCGACAACAATGGTGTGTGTACTTTTCTCCTAAGCCATTCCAGATATTCGTTTCTAGCATCAGAATTGCGAAAATTTTGATGGTTTCGCAACCATCTCTTAAATCCAAACTCCGATATTTCGCGAACGGATTGACGAACTCGAGAAATTCCTGTTGCATCTGAAAGTAGAAACTCGCCCGATTACAATGGTGTGTGTACTTTTCCCCTAGGCCATTCCAGTTATTGGTTTCGTGTATCAGACTAGCGAAAATTTTGATGGTGTCTCAACCATTCCTTAACTCCAAACTCCCATATCTCACGAACGGATTGACGAACTCGAGAAATTACTATTGCATATGAATGCAGAAACTCGCCCGATTACAAAGGTATGTGTATTTGCCCCCTAGGCCATTGTAGTTATTGGTTTCGAGTGTCAGACTTGCGAAAATTTTGATGGTTTCTCAACCATTCCTTAACTTCAAAATCCCATATCACGCGAAAGGATCGACGAACTCGAGAAATTCCTGTTGCATCTGAAAGTACATGCTCGACCGAAAACAATGGTGTGTGTACTTTTCCCCTAGGCCGTTCTAGTTATTGTTTTCGAGAATCAGACTTGCGAAAATTTTGATGGTTTCTCAACCATTCCTTAACTTCAAACTCCCATATCTCGCGAACGGATTGACGAACTCGACAAATTCCTGTTGCATCTGAAAGTAGAAACTCGCCCGATTACAATGGTGTGTGTACTTTTCCCCTAGGCCATACCAGTTATTGGTTTCGTGTATCAGACTTGCGAAAATGTTGATGGTTTCGCAACCATTCCTTAACTTCAAACTCCCATATCTCGGGCACGGAACGACGAACTCGAGAAATTCCTGTTGCATCTGAAAGTAGAAACTCGCCCGATTACAATGGTGTGCGTACTATTCCCCTAGGCCGTTCCAGTTATTGTTTTCGAGAATCAGACTTGCGAAAATTTTGATGGTTTCTCAACCATTCCTTAACTTCAAACTCCCATATCTCGGGCACGGAACGACGAACTCGAGAAATTCCTGTTGCATCTGAAAGTAGAAACTCGACCGACAACAATGGTGTGTGTACTTTTCTCCTAAGCCATTCCAGATATTCGTTTCTAGCATCAGAATTGCGAAAATTTTGATGGTTTCGCAACCATCTCTTAAATCCAAACTCCGATATTTCGCGAACGGATTGACGAACTCGAGAAATTCCTGTTGCATATGAATGCAGAAACTCGCCCGATTACAAAGGTATGTGTATTTGCCCCCTAGGCCATTGTAGTTATTGGTTTGGAGTGTCAGACTTGCGAAAATTTTGATGGTTTCTCATCCATTCCTTAACTTCAAACTCCCATACCTCGCGAACGGATTGACGAACTCGAGCAATTCCTGTCGCATCCGCAAGTAGAAACTCGCCCGATTACAATGGTGTGCGTACTTTTCCCCTAGGCCATTCCAGTTATTGATTTCGAGAACCAGACTTGCGAAAATTTTGACGGTTCCTCAACCATCTCTTAATTCCAAACTCCGATATTTCGCTAACGGATTGACGAATCCGAAATGTTTCTGTTGCATCTGAAAGTAGACACTCTCCCGATTACAACGGTATGTGTATTTTTCCCCTAGGCCGTTCCAGTTATTGGTTTCGAGTATCAGACTTGCGAAAATTTTGATGGTTTCTCAACCATTCCTTAACTTCAAACTCCCATACCTCACGAACGGATTGACGAACTCGAGAAATTCCTGTTGCATCTGAAAGTAGAAACTCGCCCGATTACAAAGGTATGTATATTTGCCCCCTAGGCCATTGTATGTTAGGCGGCGAGCGTCCTGTCAGGGCTACCCCCGGCGGACCTGATCGCGGGCGCGCATGCGGCTTTCTACGAGGGCCGCATGCGCGCCCGCGAGGATGGGGTGGTCCTGGCGGGATGCGAGGTGGAGGCCCTCAGGCGCCAGGCCCGGGAGTCCATGCTGCAGCTTTGGCAGCAGCGGCTGGCCGAGCCGTTGTTCGGCCAGAGGACTGTCCGGGCTATCCGGCCGGTCCTGTTTGAGTGGCTGGGTAGGCGCTTCGGCTCACTCACCTACCGGTTGGTGCAGGTGCTGTCCGGGCACGGATGCTTCGGACAGTACCTGTGCCGGATCGGTGTGGAAGAGGCGGCGCGCTGCTGGCACTGTCCAGCGGACGAGGACACGGCGCAACACACCCTCGAGGTGTGTCCGGCCTGGGGGGTGGAGCGCCGTGTCCTCACGGCCGTGATTGGGGCGGATCTATCGCTGCCGGGCGTGGTACGGGCCATGCTCGGCAGCGAGACGAAGTGGCGGGCCGTGGCCTCCTTCTGCGAGGAGGTAATCTCGCAGAAGGAGGCCGCGAGCCGCATTCGCGAGAGCGGGAGACCGCGAGCGAGGCCTGGTCCGAGGCCGGGGGCGGGTGGGCCTCCGGAAGGGCCGGGGAGGCCACCCTGAGAGCGACGGGCGGGGGTGCGTAGCCCTTGAGGCTCGTGCCACCGCCCGTCGTCTGAGGGGTGCGAAGAATAAGGGACGGCGACGCTCTCGAGGGCGGAGAGGCCAGAGCCGCCCTCGGGAGCGTACGAGCCGGGGTGCGGCCGCGCCGACGGCACGGTCCCAGGGCCGTGCCTCCGGCGCGGCTATGGGGGCCGTGGGCGGTCGCGAGTGTGGGACTCGCGGCCGCCCTCGGGCGGCCCCCGGGAGTGGGACGTCGGAGCAGTGTGGCCCTGCTCCGACGTCGGGCGCCAGAGCGCCGAGGAGAAAACAGGGAAGGGAGGGTGAAGTACCCCCTCCCTACCCTGGAACGGGAGGACACGGGCGCGAGAGCCCTGCACGGGGGAGCACCTGATGTTATGATGTCTTCGGTCCCAGGTGCTCCCCCTGCATAGTGCGAGGATGGCCACCGTGGTGGGTTTTAGTGGGTAGGTCCCGCGCCCGATGGGTTTCCTTCCGGGCGCGGGGAATCCCACACTCCCCCGCCCCCCCCCCCCCCAGGCGGCGGGGGGGTCTTTCGAAGATTTCCCCCACGTTAAAAAAAAAAAAAAAAAAAAAAAAAAAAAGGCCATTGTATGTTATTGGTTTCGAGTGTCAGACTTGCGAAAATTTTGATGGTTTCTCAACCATTCCTTAACTTCAAACTCCCATACCTCACGAACGGATTGACGAACTGGAGAAACTCCTGTTGCATCTCAAAGTAAAAACTCGCCCGATTACAGCGGTATGTGTATTTTTCCCCTAGGCCGTTCCAGTTATTGGTTTCGAGGTACAGACTAGCGAAAATTTTGATGGTTTCTCAACCATTCCTTAACTTCAAACCCCCATATCTCGCGATCGGATTGACGAACTCGAGAAATTCCTGTTGCATCTGAAAGCAAAAACACGCCCGATTACAATGGTATGTGTACCTTTCCCATAGGCCATTCCAGTTACTGGCTTCGAGTATCAGACCAGCGAAATCTTTGATCGTTTCTCAACCATTCCTTAACTTCAAACTCCCATATCTCGCGAACGGATAGACGAACTCGAGAAATTCCTGTTGCATCTGAAAGTCGAAACTCGCCCGACTAATATGATGTGTGTACTTCTCCCCTAGGCCATTGTAGTTATTGGCTTCGATTATCAGACTTGCGAAAATTTTGATGATTTCTCAACCATTCCTTAACTTCAAACTCCAATTCCTCGCGAACGGATTAACGAACTCGAGAAATTCCTGTTGCATCTCAAAGTAGATACTCGCCCGATTACAACGGTATGTGTGTTTTTCCCCTAGGCCGTTCCAGTTATTGGTTTCGAGTAACAGACTTTCGAAAATTTTGATGGTTTCTCAACCATTCCTTAACCTCAAAATCCAATATCTCGCGAACGGATTGACGAACTGCAGAAATTCCTGTTGCATTTGAAAGTAGAAGCTCTCCCGATTACAATGGTGTGTGTACCTTTCCCCGAGGCCATTCTAGTTATTGGATTCGAGTATCAGACTTGCGAAAATTTTATGGTTTTTCAACCATTCCTTAATTTCAAACTCCCATATCTCGCGAACGGATAGACGAACTCGAGAATTTCCTGTTGCATCTGAAAGTCTAAACTCGCCCGATTAATATGATGTGTGTACTTTTCCCCTAGGCCATTGTTGTTATTGGTTTCGAGTAACAGACTTGCGAAAACTTTGGTGGTTTCTCAACCATTCCTTAACTTCAAACCCCCATATCTCGCGAACGGATTGGCGAACTCGAGAAAATCCTGTTGCATCTGAAAGTAGAAACTTGCCCGATTAATATGATGTGTGTACTTTTCCCCTAGGCCATTGTTGTTATTGGTTTCGAGTATCAGAGTTGCGAAAACTTTGGTGGTTTCTCAGCCATTCCTTAACTGCAAACCCCCATATCTCGCGAACGGATTGACGAACTCGAGAAATTCCTGTTGCATCTGAAACTAGAAACTCGGCCGATTAATATGGTGTGTGTACTTTTCCACTAGGCCATTGTAGTTATTTGTTTCGTGTATCAGACTTGCGAAAATTTTGATGGTTTCTCAACCATTCCTTAACTTCAAACTCCAATTTCTCGCGAACGGATTGACGAACTGGAGAAATTCCTGTTGCATCTCAAAGTAAAAACTCGCCCGATTACAACGGTATGTGTACATTTCCCCGAGGCCAATCTAGTTATTGGTTTCGAGTATCAGTCTTGCGAAAATTTTGATGATTTCTCAACCATTCCTTAACTTCAAACTCCAATTCCTCGCGAACGGATTAACGAACTCGAGAAATTCCTGTTGCATCTCAAAGTAGAAACTCGCCCGATTACAACGGTATGTGTATTTTTCCCCTATGCCGTTCCAGTTATTGGTTTCGAGTAACAGACTTGCGAAAAGTTTGATGGTTTCTCAACCATTCCTTAACTTCAAACTCCCATATCTCGCGAACGGATAGACGAACTCGAGAAATTCCTGTTGCATCTGAAAGTAGAAACTCGCCCGATTAATATGGTGTGTGTACTTTTCCCCTACGCCATTGTAGTTATTGGTTTCGAGTATCAGACTTGCGAAAATTTTGATGATTTCTCAACCATTCCTTAACTTCAGACAACCATATCTCGCGAACGGATTGACGAACTCGAGAAATTCCTCTTGCATTCGAAAGTAGAAACTCTCCCGATTAAAATGGTGTGTTTACATTTCCCCGAGGCCATTCTAGTTATTGGTTTCGAGTATCAGACTTGCGAAAATGTTATTGTTTTTCAACCATTCCTTAATTTCAAACTCCCATATCTCGCGAACGGATTGACGAACTCGAGTAATTCGTGTTGCACATGAAAGTAGAAGCTCGCCCGATTACAACGGTATGTGTGTTTTTCCCCTAGGCCGTTCCAGTTATTGGTTTCGAGTAACAGACTTGCGAAAATTTGGATGGTTCCCAACCATTCCTTAACTTCAAACCCCCATATCTCCCGAACGGATTGACGAACTCGAGAAATTCCTGTTGCATCTGAAAGTCGAAACTCGCCCGATTAATATGATGTGTGTACTTTTCCCCTAGGCCATTGTAGTTATTGGTTTCGAGTATCAGACTTGCGAAAATTCTGATCGTTTCTCAACCAATCCTTAACTTCAAACTCCAATTTCTCGCGAACGGATTGACGAACTGGAGAAATTCCTGTTGCACCTCAAAGTAAAAACTCGCCCGATTACAACGGTATGTGTACATTTCCCCGAGGCCATTCTAGTTATTGGTTTCGAGTATCAGACTTGCGAAAATTTTATGGTTTTTCAACCATTCCTTAATTTCAAAGTCCCATATCTCGCGAACGGATTGACGAACTCGAGAAATTCGTGTTGCACCTGAAAGTAGAAGCTCGCCCGATTACAACGGTATGTGTATTTTTCCCCTAGGCCGTTCCAGTTATTGGTTTCGAGTAACAGACTTGCGAAAATTTGGATGGTTTCTCAACCATTCCTTAACTTCACACCCCCATATCTCGCGAACGGATTGACGAACTCCAGAAATTCCTGCTGCATCTGAAAGTAGAAACTCGCCCGATTAATATGGTGTGTGTACTTTTCCACTAGGCCATTGTAGTTATTGGTTTCGATTATCAGACTTGCGAAAATTTTGATGGTTTCTCTACCATTCCTTACCTTCAAACTCCCATACCTCACGAACGGATTGACGGACTCGAGAAATTCGTGATGCATCTGAAAGCAGAAACTCGCCCGATTACAACGGTATGTGTATTTTTGCCCCAGGCCATAGTGGTTATTGGTTTCGAGTATCAGACTTGCGAAAATTTGGATGGTTTCTCAAACATTCCTTAACTTCAAACTCCCATATCTCGCGAACGGATTGACGAACTCGAGAATTTCCCGTTGCATCTGAAAGTAGAGACTCGCGGGATTACAATGGTGTGTGTATCTTTCCCCTAGGCCATTCCAGTTTTTCGTTTCTAGCATCAGAATTGCGAAAATTTTGATGGTTTCTCAGCCATTCCTTAAATTCAAACTCCCATATCTCGCGAACGGATTGACGAACTCGAGAAATTCCAGTTGCATCTGAAAGTAAAACTCGCCCGATTACAATGGTGTGTGTACTTTCCCCTAGGCCGTTCCCGTTATTGGTTTCGAGTATCAGATTTGCGAAAATTTTGATGGTTTCTCAACCATTCCCTAACTTCAAACTCCCGTATCTCGCGAACGGATTGACGAACTCGTGAAATTCCTGTCGCTTCTGAAAGTAGAAACTCGCCCGATTACAACGGCATGTGTATTTTCCCCTAGGCCATTGTAGTTATTGGTTTCGAGTACCAGACTTGCGAAAATTTTGATGGTTTCTGAACCATTCCTTAACTTCAAACTCCCATATCTCGCGAACGGATTGACGAACTCGAGTAATTCCTGTTGCATCTGAAAGTAGAAACTCGCCCGATTACAACGGCATGTGTATTTTTCACCTAGGCCTTTGTAGTTATTGGTTTCGAGTATCAGACTTGCTCAAATTTTGATGGTTTCTCAACCATTCCTTACCTTCAAACTCCCATACCTCGCGAACGGATTGACGGTCTCGAGAAATTCGTGATGCATCTGAAAGCAGAAACTCGCCCGATTACAACGGTATGTGTATTTTTGCCCCAGGCCATACTGGTTATTGGTTTCGAGTATCAGACTTGCGAAAATTTGGATGGTTTCTCAAACATTCCTTAACTTCAAACTCCCATATCTCGCGAACGGATTGACGAACTCGAGAAGTTCCTGTTGCATCTGAAAGGAGAAACTCGCCCGATTACAATGGTTTGTGTACTTTTGCCCTAGGCCATCGTTGATATTGGTTTCGAGTATCAGACTTGCGAAAATTTTGATGGTTTCTCAACCATTCCATAATTTCAAACGCCCATATTTCGCGAACGGATTGACGAACTCGAGAAATTCCTGTTGCATCTGAAAGTAGAAACTAGCACGATTACAATAGTGCGAGTACTTTTCCCCCAGGCCATTCGCGTTATTGGTTTCGAGTATCAGACTTGTGAAAATTTTGCTGGTTTCTCAAACTTTCCTTAACTTCAAACTCCCACATCTCGCGAACGGATTGACGAACTCGAGAAATTCCTGTTGCATCTGAAAGTAGAAACTCGCCCGATTACAATGGTGTGTGTGCTTTTCCCCTAGGCTGTTCCAGTTATTCGTTTCGAGTAGCAGACCAGCAAAAATTTTGATGGTTTCTCAACCATTCCTTAACATCAAAGTCCCATATCTCACGAACGGATTAACGAACTCGTGACATTTCTGTTGCATCTAAAAGTAGAAACTCGCCCGATTACAACGATATCAGTATTTTTCCCCTAGGCCTTTGTAGTTATTGGTTTCGAGTATCAGACTCGCTCAAATTTTGATGGTTTCTCAATCATTCCTTACCTTCAAACTCCCATACCTCGCGAACGGATTGACGGACTCGATAAATTCCTGATGCATCTGAATGCAGAAACTCGCCCGATTACAAAGGTATGTGAGTTTTTGCCCTAGGCCATAGTAGTTATTGGTGTCGAGTATCAGACCAGCGAAAATTTTGATGGTTTCTTAACCATTCCTTAACTTCAAACTCCCATATCTCGCGAACGGACAAACGAACTCGAGAAATTCCTGTTGCATCTAAAAGTAGAAACTCGCCCGATTACAACGATATCAGTATTTTTCCCATAGGCCTTTGTAGTTATTGGTTTCGAGTATCAGATTTGCGAAAATTTTGATGGTTTCTCAAACATTCCTTAACTTCAAACTCCCATATCTCGCGAACAGATCGACGAACTCGAGAAATTCCTGATGCATCTGAAAGCAGAAACTCGCCCGATTACAATGGTGTGTGTACTATTCCCCTAGGCCGTTCCAGTTATTCGTTTCGAGTTACAGAAAAGCTAAAATTTTGATGGTTTCTCAACCATTCCTTCATTCCAAACTCCCATATCTCGCGAACGGATTGACGAACTCGAGAAATTACTGTTGCATCTGAAAGCAGAAACTCGCCCGATTACAACGGTATGAGTACTTTTCCCCTAGGCCATTACCGTTATTGGTTTCGAGTATCAGACTTGCGAAAATTTTGATAGTTTGTCAACCATCTCTTAACTCCAAACTCCGATATTTCGCGAACGGATTGACGAATCCGACAAATTTCTGTTGCATCTGAAAGTAGAAACTCTCCCTATTACAACGGTTTGTCTTTCTTTCCCCTAGGCCATAGTAGTTATTGGTTTCGAGTATCAGACTTGCGAAAATTTTGATGGTTTCTCTACAATTCTTTAACTTCAAACTTCCATATTTCGCGAAAGGATTGACGAATCCAAAAATTTCTGTTGCATTTGAAAGTAGAAACTCGGCCGATTACAACGGTATGTGTATTGATGCCCTAGGCCACAGTAGTTATTGGTGTCGAGTATCAGATTTGCGAAAATTTTGATGGTTTCTCAACCATTCCTTAACTCTCAAACTCCCATATCTCGCGAACGGATAGACGAACTCGAGAAATTCCTGTTGCATCTGAAAGCAGAAACTCGCCCGATTACAACGGTATGAGTACTTTTCCCCTAGGCCATTACCGTTGTTGGTTTCGAGTATCAGACTTGCGAAAATTTTGATAGTTTGTCAACCATCTCTTAACTCCAAACTCCGATATTTCGCGAACGGATTGACGAATCCGACAAATTTCTGTTGCATCTGAAAGTAGAAACTCTCCCGATTACAACGGTTTGTCTATGTTTCCCCTAAGCCATAGTAGTTAATGGTTTCGAGTATCAGACTTGCGAAGGTTTTGATGGTTTCTCAACCATTCTTTAATTTCAAACTCCCATATTTCGCGAACGGATTGACGAATCCGAAAAATTTCTGTTGCATCTGAAGGTGAAACTCTTCCGTTTACAACGGTATGTGTATTTTTCCCCTAGGCCTTTGTTGTTATTGGTTTCGAGTATCAGACTTGCGAAAATTTTGATGGTTTCTCAACAATTCCTTACCTTCAAACTCTCATATCTCGCGAACGGATTGACGAACTCGAGAAATTCCAGTTGCATCTGAAAGCAGATACTCGCCCGATTACAATGGTATGTGTATTTCTCCCCAAGGCCATCGTTGATATTGGTTTCGAGTATCAGACTTGCAAAAATTTTGATGGTTTCTCAACCATTCCTTAACTTCAAACTCCTATATTTCGTTAACGGATTGACGAACTCGAGTAATTCCTGTTGCATCTGAAAGTAGAAACACGCCCGATTACAATGCTGTGTGTACTTTTCCCCTAGGCCATTCCAGTTATTGGTTTCGAGTATCAGACCAGCGAAAATTTTGATGGTTTCTCAACCATTCCTCAACTTCAAACTGCCATATCCCGCGAACGGATTGACGAACTCGAGAAATTCCTATTGCATCTGAAAGCAGATACTCGCCCGATTACAATGGTGTGCGTACTATTCCCCTAGGCCTTTCCAGTTATTCGTTTCGAGTATCAGACCAGCGAAAATTTTGATTGTTTCTCAACCATTCCTTAACTTCAAACTCCCAAATCCCGCAAACGGATTGACGAATTCGAGAAATTCCTGTTGCATCTGAAAGCAGATACTCGCCCGATTACAATGGTATGTGTATTTTTGCCCTAGGCCATCGTTGATATTGGTTTCGAGTAACAGACTTGCAAAAATTTTGATGGTTTCTCAACCATTCCTTAACTTCAAACTCCCATATTTCGCGAACGGATTGACGAACTCGAGAAATTCCTGTTGCATCTGAAAGTAGAAACTCGCCCGGTTACAATGGTGTGTGTACTTTGCCCCTAAGCCGTTCCAGTTATTGGCATCGAGTATCAGACCAGCGAAAATTTTGATGGTTTCTCAACCATTCCTTAACTTCAAACTCCCATATCTCGCGAACGGATTGAGGAACTCGAGACATTCCTGTTGCATCTGAAAGCAGAAACTCGCCCGATTACAACGGTGTGTGTACTTTGCCCCTAGGCAATTCCAGTTATTGGTTTCGAGTATCATACCTGGGAAAATTTTGATGGTTTCTCAACCGTCTCTTAATTCCAAACTCGGATATTTCGCGAACGGATTGACGAATCCGAAAAATTTCAGTTGCATCTGAAAGTAAAAACTCTCCCGATTACAACGTTATATATATTTTCCCCCTAGGTCATTGTAGTTATTGGTTTCGAGTACCAGACTTGCGAAAATTTTGGTGGTTTCTCAACCATTCCTTAACTTCAAACTCCCATATCTGACGAACGGATTGACGAACTCGAAAAATTCCTATTGCATCTGAAAGTTGAAACTCGCCCGATTACAATGGTGTGTGTACTTTTCCCCTAGGCCGCTCTAGTTATTGGTTTCGAGTATCAGACTTGCAAAAATTTTTATGGTTTCTCAACCATTCCTTAATTTCAAACTCCCATATCTCACGAACGGATTGACGTACTCGAGAAACTCCTATTGCACCTGAAAGCAGAAACTCGCCCGATTACAACGGTATGTGTATTTCTCTCTTAGGCCATTGTAGTTATTTGTTTCGAGTGTCAGACTTGTGAAAATTTTGATGGATTCTCATCCATCTCTTATCTCCAAACTCCGATGTCTCGCGAACGGATTGACGAACTCGAGAAATTCCTGTTGCATCTGAAAGTAGAAACTCGCCCGATTACAATGGTATGTGTACTTTTCCCCTAGGCCATACCAGTTATTGGTTTCGTGTATCAGACCTGCGAAAATGTTGATGGTTTCGCAACCATTCCTTAACTTCAAACTCCCATACCTCGCGAACGGATTGACTAGCTCGAGAAATTCCTGTTGCATCTGAAAGTAGAAACTCGCCCGATTACAATGGTGTGCGTACTATTCCCCTAGGCCGTTCCAGTTATTGTTTTCGAGAATCAGACTTGCGAAAATTTTGATGGTTTCTCAACCATTCCTTAACTTCAAACTCCCATATCTCGGGCACGGAACGACGAACTCGAGAAATTCCTGTTGCATCTGAAAGTAGAAACTCGACCGACAACAATGGTGTGTGTACTTTTCTCCTAAGCCATTCCAGATATTCGTTTCTAGCATCAGAATTGCGAAAATTTTGATGGTTTCGCAACCATCTCTTAAATCCAAACTCCGATATTTCGCGAACGGATTGACGAACTCGAGAAATTCCTGTTGCATCTGAAAGTAGAAACTCGCCCGATTACAATGGTGTGTGTACTTTTCCCCTAGGCCATTCCAGTTATTGGTTTCGCGTATCAGACTTGCGAAAATTTTGATTGTTTCGCAACCATTCCTTAACTTCAAACTCCCATACCTCGCGAACGGATTGACTAACTCGAGAAATTCCTGTTGCATCTGAAAGTAGAAACTCGCCCGATTACAATGGTGTGTGTACTTTTCCCCTAGGCTATTCCAGTTATTGATTTCGAGTAGCAGACTTGCGAAAATTTTGATGGTTTCGCAACCATTCCTTAACTTCAAACTCCCATATCTCGGGCACGGAACGACGAACTCGAGAAATTCCTGTTGCATCTGAAAGTAGAAACTCGACCGACAACAACGGTGTGTGTACTTTTCTCCTAAGCCATTCCAGATATTCGTTTCTAGCATCAGAATTGCGAAAATTTTGATGGTTTCGCAACCATCTCTTAAATCCAAACTCCGATATTTCGCGAACGGATTGACGAACTCGAGAAATTCCTGTTGCATCTGAAAGTAGAAACTCGCCCGATTACAATGGTGTGTGTACTTTTCCCCTAGGCCATTCCAGTTATTGGTTTCGTGTATCAGACTAGCGAAAATTTTGATGGTGTCTCAACCATTCCTTAACTCCAAACTCCCATATCTCACGAACGGATTGACGAACTCGAGAAATTACTATTGCATATGAATGCAGAAACTCGCCCGATTACAAAGGTATGTGTATTTGCCCCCTAGGCGATTGTAGTTATTGGTTTCGAGTGTCAGACTTGCGAAAATTTTGATGGTTTCTCAACCATTCCTTAACTTCAAAATCCCATATCACGCGAAAGGATCGACGAACTCGAGAAATTCCTGTTGCATCTGAAAGTACATGCTCGACCGAAAACAATGGTGTGTGTACTTTTCCCCTAGGCCGTTCCAGTTATTGTTTTCGAGAATCAGACTTGCGAAAATTTTGATGGTTTCTCAACCATTCCTTAACTTCAAACTCCCATATCTCGCGAACGGATTGACGAACTCGAGAAATTCCTGTTGCATCTGAAAGTAGAAACTCGCCCGATTACAATGGTGTGTGTGCTTTTCCCCTAGGCCGTTCCAGTTATTCGTTTCGAGTAGCAGACCAGCAAAAATTTTGATGGTTTCTCAACCATTCCTTAACATCAAAGTCCCATATCTCACGAACGGATTAACGAACTCGTGACATTTCTGTTGCATCTAAAAGTAGAAACTCGCCCGATTACAACGATATCAGTATTTTTCCCCTAGGCCTTTGTAGTTATTGGTTTCGAGTATCAGACTCGCTCAAATTTTGATGGTTTCTCAATCATTCCTTACCTTCAAACTCCCATACCTCGCGAACGGATTGACGGACTCGATAAATTCCTGATGCATCTGAATGCAGAAACTCGCCCGATTACAAGGGTATGTGAGTTTTTGCCCTAGGCCATAGTAGTTATTGGTGTCGAGTATCAGACCAGCGAAAATTTTGATGGTTTCTCAAACATTCCTTAACTTCAAACTCCCATATCTCGCGAACTGATCGACGAACTCGAGAAATTCCTGATGCATCTGAAAGCAGAAACTCGCCCGATTACAATGGTGTGTGTACTATTCCCCTAGGCCGTTCCAGTTATTCGTTTCGAGTTACAGAAAAGCTAAAATTTTGATGGTTTCTCAACCATTCCTTCATTCCAAACTCCCATATCTCGCGAACGGATTGACGAACTCGAGAAATTACTGTTGCATCTGAAAGCAGAAACATGCCCGATTACAACGGTATGTGCATTTTTCACCTAGGCCTTTGTAGTTATTGGTTTCGAGTATCAGACTTGCGAAAATTTTGATGGTTTCTCAACTATCTCTTAACTCCAAACTCCAATATTTCGCGAACGGATTGACGAATCCGACAAATTTCTGTTGCATCTGAAAGTAGAAACTCTCCCTATTACAACGGTTTGTCTATCTTTCCCCTAGGCCATAGTAGTTATTGGTTTCGAGTATCAGACTTGCGAAAATTTTGATGGTTTCTCTACAATTCTTTAACTTCAAACTTCCATATTTCGCGAAAGGATTGACGAATCCAAAAATTTCTGTTGCATTTGAAAGTAGAAACTCGCCCGATTACAACGGTATGTGTATTTATGCCCTAGGCCACAGTAGTTATTGGTGTCGAGTATCAGATTTGCGAAAATTTTGATGGTTTCTCAACCATTCCTTAACTCTCAAACTCCCATATCTCGCGAACGGATAGACGAACTCGAGAAATTCCTGTTGCATCTGAAAGCAGAAACTCGCCCGATTACAACGGTATGAGTACTTTTCCCCTAGGCCATTACCGTTATTGGTTTCGAGTATCAGACTTGCGAAAATTTTGATAGTTTGTCAACCATCTCTTAACTCCAAACTCCGATATTTCGCGAACGGATTGACGAATCCGACAAATTTCTGTTGCATCTGAAAGTAGAAACTCTCCCGATTACAACGGTTTGTCTATGTTTCCCCTAAGCCATAGTAGTTAATGGTTTCGAGTATCAGACTTGCGAAGGTTTTGATGGTTTCTCAACCATTCTTTAATTTCAAACTCCCATATTTCGCGAACGGATTGACGAATCCGAAAAATTTCTGTTGCATCTGAAGGTGAAACTCTTCCGTTTACAACGGTATGTGTATTTTTCCCCTAGGCCTTTGTTGTTATTGGTTTCGAGTATCAGACTTGCGAAAATTTTGATGGTTTCTCAACAATTCCTTACCTTCAAACTCTCATATCTCGCGAACGGATTGACGAACTCGAGAAATTCCAGTTGCATCTGAAAGCAGATACTCGCCCGATTACAATGGTATGTGTATTTCTCCCCAAGGCCATCGTTGATATTGGTTTCGAGTATCAGACTTGCAAAAATTTTGATGGTTTCTCAACCATTCCTTAACTTCAAACTCCTATATTTCGTTAACGGATTGACGAACTCGAGTAATTCCTGTTGCATCTGAAAGTAGAAACACGCCCGATTACAATGCTGTGTGTACTTTTCCCCTAGGCCATTCCAGTTATTGGTTTCGAGTATCAGACCAGCGAAAATTTTGATGGTTTCTCAACCATTCCTCAACTTCAAACTGCCATATCCCGCGAACGGATTGACGAACTCGAGAAATTCCTATTGCATCTGAAAGCAGATACTCGCCCGATTACAATGGTGTGCGTACTATTCCCCTAGGCCTTTCCAGTTATTCGTTTCGAGTATCAGACCAGCGAAAATTTTGATTGTTTCTCAACCATTCCTTAACTTCAAACTCCCAAATCCCGCAAACGGATTGACGAATTCGAGAAATTCCTGTTGCATCTGAAAGCAGATACTCGCCCGATTACAATGGTATGTGTATTTTTGCCCTAGGCCATCGTTGATATTGGTTTCGAGTAACAGACTTGCAAAAATTTTGATGGTTTCTCAACCATTCCTTAACTTCAAACTCCCATATTTCGCGAACGGATTGACGAACTCGAGAAATTCCTGTTGCATCTGAAAGTAGAAACTCGCCCGGTTACAATGGTGTGTGTACTTTGCCCCTAAGCCGTTCCAGTTATTGGCATCGAGTATCAGACCAGCGAAAATTTTGATGGTTTCTCAACCATTCCTTAACTTCAAACTCCCATATCTCGCGAACGGATTGAGGAACTCGAGACATTCCTGTTGCATCTGAAAGCAGAAACTCGCCCGATTACAACGGTGTGTGTACTTTGCCCCTAGGCAATTCCAGTTATTGGTTTCGAGTATCATACCTGGGAAAATTTTGATGGTTTCTCAACCGTCTCTTAATTCCAAACTCGGATATTTCGCGAACGGATTGACGAATCCGAAAAATTTCAGTTGCATCTGAAAGTAAAAACTCTCCCGATTACAACGTTATATATATTTTCCCCCTAGGTCATTGTAGTTATTGGTTTCGAGTACCAGACTTGCGAAAATTTTGGTGGTTTCTCAACCATTCCTTAACTTCAAACTCCCATATCTGACGAACGGATTGACGAACTCGAAAAAGTCCTATTGCATCTGAAAGTTGAAACTCGCCCGATTACAATGGTGTGTGTACTTTTCCCCTAGGCCGCTCTAGTTATTGGTTTCGAGTATCATACCTGGGAAAATTTTGATGGTTTCTCAACCGTCTCTTAATTCCAAACTCGGATATTTCGCGAACGGATTGACGAATCCGACAAATTTCTGTTGCATCTGAAAGTAGAAACTCTCCCGATTACAACGGTTTGTCTATGTTTCCCCTAAGCCATAGTAGTTAATGGTTTCGAGTATCAGACTTGCGAAGGTTTTGATGGTTTCTCAACCATTCTTTAATTTCAAACTCCCATATTTCGCGAACGGATTGACGAATCCGAAAAATTTCTGTTGCATCTGAAGGTGAAACTCTTCCGTTTACAACGGTATGTGTATTTTTCCCCTAGGCCTTTGTTGTTATTGGTTTCGAGTATCAGACTTGCGAAAATTTTGATGGTTTCTCAACAATTCCTTACCTTCAAACTCTCATATCTCGCGAACGGATTGACGAACTCGAGAAATTCCAGTTGCATCTGAAAGCAGATACTCGCCCGATTACAATGGTATGTGTATTTCTCCCCAAGGCCATCGTTGATATTGGTTTCGAGTATCAGACTTGCAAAAATTTTGATGGTTTCTCAACCATTCCTTAACTTCAAACTCCTATATTTCGTTAACGGATTGACGAACTCGAGTAATTCCTGTTGCATCTGAAAGTAGAAACACGCCCGATTACAATGCTGTGTGTACTTTTCCCCTAGGCCATTCCAGTTATTGGTTTCGAGTATCAGACCAGCGAAAATTTTGATGGTTTCTCAACCATTCCTCAACTTCAAACTGCCATATCCCGCGAACGGATTGACGAACTCGAGAAATTCCTATTGCATCTGAAAGCAGATACTCGCCCGATTACAATGGTGTGCGTACTATTCCCCTAGGCCTTTCCAGTTATTCGTTTCGAGTATCAGACCAGCGAAAATTTTGATTGTTTCTCAACCATTCCTTAACTTCAAACTCCCAAATCCCGCAAACGGATTGACGAATTCGAGAAATTCCTGTTGCATCTGAAAGCAGATACTCGCCCGATTACAATGGTATGTGTATTTTTGCCCTAGGCCATCGTTGATATTGGTTTCGAGTAACAGACTTGCAAAAATTTTGATGGTTTCTCAACCATTCCTTAACTTCAAACTCCCATATTTCGCGAACGGATTGACGAACTCGAGAAATTCCTGTTGCATCTGAAAGTAGAAACTCGCCCGGTTACAATGGTGTGTGTACTTTGCCCCTAAGCCGTTCCAGTTATTGGCATCGAGTATCAGACCAGCGAAAATTTTGATGGTTTCTCAACCATTCCTTAACTTCAAACTCCCATATCTCGCGAACGGATTGAGGAACTCGAGACATTCCTGTTGCATCTGAAAGCAGAAACTCGCCCGATTACAACGGTGTGTGTACTTTGCCCCTAGGCAATTCCAGTTATTGGTTTCGAGTATCATACCTGGGAAAATTTTGATGGTTTCTTAACCGTCTCTTAATTCCAAACTCGGATATTTCGCGAACGGATTGACGAATCCGAAAAATTTCAGTTGCATCTGAAAGTAAAAACTCTCCCGATTACAACGTTATATATATTTTCCCCCTAGGTCATTGTAGTTATTGGTTTCGAGTACCAGACTTGCGAAAATTTTGGTGGTTTCTCAACCATTCCTTAACTTCAAACTCCCATATCTGACGAACGGATTGACGAACTCGAAAAATTCCTATTGCATCTGAAAGTTGAAACTCGCCCGATTACAATGGTGTGTGTACTTTTCCCCTAGGCCGCTCTAGTTATTGGTTTCGAGTATCAGACTTGCAAAAATTTTTATGGTTTCTCAACCATTCCTTAATTTCAAACTCCCATATCTCACGAACGGATTGACGTACTCGAGAAATTCCTATTGCACCTGAAAGCAGAAACTCGCCCGATTACAACGGTATGTGTATTTCTCTCTTAGGCCATTGTAGTTATTTGTTTCGAGTGTCAGACTTGTGAAAATTTTGATGGATTCTCATCCATCTCTTATCTCCAAACTCCGATGTTTCGCGAACGGATTGACGAACTCGAGAAATTCCTGTTGCATCTGAAAGTAGAAACTCGCCCGATTACAATGGTATGTGTACTTTTCCCCTAGGCCATACCAGTTACTGGTTTCGTGTATCAGACCTGCGAAAATGTTGATGGTTTCGCAACCATTCCTTAACTTCAAACTCCCATACCTCGCGAACGGATTGACTAGCTCGAGAAATTCCTGTTGCATCTGAAAGTAGAAACTCGCCCGATTACAATGGTGTGCGTACTATTCCCCTAGGCCGTTCCAGTTATTGTTTTCGAGAATCAGACTTGCGAAAATTTTGATGGTTTCTCAACCATTCCTTAACTTCAAACTCCCATATCTCGGGCACGGAACGACGAACTCGAGAAATTCCTGTTGCATCTGAAAGTAGAAACTCGCCCGATTACAATGGTGTGTGTACTTTTCCCCTAGGCCATTCCAGTTATTGGTTTCGCGTATCAGACTTGCGAAAATTTTGATTGTTTCGCAACCATTCCTTAACTTCAAACTCCCATACCTCGCGAACGGATTGACTAACTCGAGAAATTCCTGTTGCATCTGAAAGTAGAAACTCGCCCGATTACAATGGTGTGTGTACTTTTCCCCTAGGCTATTCCAGTTATTGATTTCGAGTAGCAGACTTGCGAAAATTTTGATGGTTTCGCAACCATTCCTTAACTTCAAACTCCCATATCTCGGGCACGGAACGACGAACTCGAGAAATTCCTGTTGCATCTGAAAGTAGAAGCTCGACCGACAACAACGGTGTGTGTACTTTTCTCCTAAGCCATTCCAGATATTCGTTTCTAGCATCAGAATTGCGAAAATTTTGATGGTTTCGCAACCATCTCTTAAATCCAAACTCCGATATTTCGCGAACGGATTGACGAACTCGAGAAATTCCTGTTGCATCTGAAAGTAGAAACTCGCCCGATTACAATGGTGTGTGTACTTTTCCCCTAGGCCATTCCAGTTATTGGTTTCGTGTATCAGACTAGCGAAAATTTTGATGGTGTCTCAACCATTCCTTAACTCCAAACTCCCATATCTCACGAACGGATTGACGAACTCGAGAAATTACTATTGCATATGAATGCAGAAACTCGCCCGATTACAAAGGTATGTGTATTTGCCCCCTAGGCCATTGTAGTTATTGGTTTCGAGTGTCAGACTTGCGAAAATTTTGATGGTTTCTCAACCATTCCTTAACTTCAAAATCCCATATCTCGCGAACGGATTGACGAACTCGAGAAATTCCTGTTGCATCTGAAAGTAGAAACTCGCCCGATTACAATGGTGTGCGTACTATTCCCCTAGGCCGTTCCAGTTATTGTTTTCGAGAATCAGACTTGCGAAAATTTTGATGGTTTCTCAACCATTCCTTAACTTCAAACTCCCATATCTCGGGCACGGAACGACGAACTCGAGAAATTCCTGTTGCATCTGAAAGTAGAAACTCGACCGACAACAATGGTGTGTGTACTTTTCTCCTAAGCCATTCCAGATATTCGTTTCTAGCATCAGAATTGCGAAAATTTTGATGGTTTCGCAACCATCTCTTAAATCCAAACTCCGATATTTCGCGAACGGATTGACGAACTCGAGAAATTCCTGTTGCATATGAATGCAGAAACTCGCCCGATTACAAAGGTATGTGTATTTACCCCCTAGGCCATTGTAGTTATTGGTTTGGAGTGTCAGACTTGCGAAAATTTTGATGGTTTCTCATCCATTCCTTAACTTCAAACTCCCATACCTCGCGAACGGATTGACGAACTCGAGCAATTCCTGTCGCATCCGCAAGTAGAAACTCGCCCGATTTCAATGGTGTGCGTACTTTTCCCCTAGGCCATTCCAGTTATTGATTTCGAGAACCAGACTTGCGAAAATTTTGACGGTTCCTCAACCATCTCTTAATTCCAAACTCCGATATTTCGCTAACGGATTGACGAATCCGAAACGTTTCTGTTGCATCTGAAAGTAGACACTCTACCGATTACAACGGTATGTGTATTTTCCCCTAGGCCGTTCCAGTTATTGGTTTCGAGTATCAGACTTGCGAAAATTTTGATGGTTTCTCAACCATTCCTTAACTTCAAACTCCCATACCTCACGAACGGATTGACGAACTCGAGAAATTCCTGTTGCATCTGAAAGTAGAAACTCGCCCGATTACAAAGGTATGTATATTTGCCCCCTAGGCCATTGTATGTTATTGGTTTCGAGTGTCAGACTTGCGAAAATTTTGATGGTTTCTCAACCATTCCTTAACTTCAAACTCCCATACCTCACGAACGGATTGACGAACTGGAGAAACTCCTGTTGCATCTCAAAGTAAAAACTCGCCCGATTACAGCGGTAGGTGTATTTTTCCCCTAGGCCGTTCCAGTTATTGGTTTCGAGGTACAGACTAGCGAAAATTTTTATGGTTTCTCAACCATTCCTTAACTTCAAACTCCAATATCTCGCGAACGGATAGACGAACTCGAGAAATTCCTGTTGCATCTGAAAGTAGAAACTCGCCCGAATAATATGGTATGTGCATTTTTCCCCTGGGCCGTTCCAGTTATAGGTTTCGAGTAACAGACTTGCGAGAATTTAGATGGTTTCTCAACCATTCCTTAACTTCAAACCCCCATATCTCGCGATCGGATTGACGTACTCGAGAAATTCCTGTTGCATCTGAAAGCAAAAACACGCCCGATTACAATGGTATGTGTACCTTTCCCATAGGCCATTCCAGTTACTGGTTTCGAGTATCAGACCAGCGAAATCTTTGATCGTTTCTCAACCATTCCTTAACTTCAAACTCCCATATCTCGCGAACGGATAGACGAACTCGAGAAATTCCTGTTGCATCTGAAAGTCGAAACTCGCCCGACTAATATGATGTGTGTACTTTTCCCCTAGGCCATTGTAGTTATTGGCTTCGATTATCAGACTTGCGAAAATTTTGATGATTTCTCAACCATTCCTTAACTTCAATCTCCAATTCCTCGCGAACGGATTAACGAACTCGAGAAATTCCTCTTGCATCTCAAAGTAGATACTCGCCCGATTACAAGGGTATGTGTGTTTTTCCCCTAGGCCGTTCCAGTTATTGGTTTCGAGTAACAGACTTTCGAAAATTTTGATGGTTTCTCAACCATTCCTTAACCTCAAAATCCAATATCTCGCGAACGGATTGACGAACTGCAGAAATTCCTGTTGCATTTGAAAGTAGAAGCTCTCCCGATTACAATGGTGTGTGTACATTTCCCCGAGGCCATTCTAGTTATTGGATTCGAGTATCAGACTTGCGAAAATTTTATGGTTTTTCAACCATTCCTTAATTTCAAACTCCCATATCTCGCGAACGGATAGACGAACTCGAGAATTTCCTGTTGCATCTGAAATTCTAAACTCGCCCGATTAATATGATGTGTGTACTTTTCCCCTAGGCCATTGTTGTTATTGGTTTCGAGTATCAGACTTGCGAAAACTTTGGTGGTTTCTCAACCATTCCTTAACTTCAAACCCCCATATCTCGCGAACGGATTGGCGAACTCGAGAAAATCCTGTTGCATCTGAAAGTAGAAACTTGCCCGATTACAATGGTATGTGTACTTTTCCCCTAGGCCATTGAAGTTATTGGTTTCGTGTATCAGACTTGCGAAAATTTTGATGGTTTCATAACCATTCCTTAACTTCAAACTCCAATTTCTCGCGAACGGATTGACGAACTCGAGAAATTCGTATTGCACCTGAAAGTAGAAGCACGCCCGATTACAACGGTATGTGTATTTTTCCCCTAGGCCGTTCCAGTTATTGGTTTCGAGTAACAGACTTGCGAAAATTTTGATGATTTCTCAACCATTCCTTAACTTCAAACTCCAATTCCTCGCGAACGGATTAACGAACTCGAGAAATTCCTGTTGCATCTCAAAGTAGATACTCGCCCGACTACAACGGTATGTGTATTTTTCCCCTAGGCCGTTCCAGTTATTGGTTTCGAGTAACAGACTTGCGAAAACTTTGATGGTTTCTCAACCATTCCTTAACTTCAAACTCCCATATCTCACGAACGGATAGACGAACTCGAGAAATTCCTGTTGCACCTGAAAGTAGAAGCTCGCCCGATTACAACGGTATTGGTATTTTTCCCCTAGGCCGTTCCAGATATTGGTTTCAAGTAACAGACTTGCGAAAACTTTGATGGTTTCTCAACCATTCCTTAACTTCAAACTCCCATATCTCGCGAACGGATAGACGAACTCGAGAAATGCCTGTTGCATCTGAAAGTAGATACTCGCCCGATTAATATGGTGTGTGAACTTTTTCCCTAGGCCATTGTAGTTATTGGTTTCGAGTATCAGACTTGCGAAAATTTTGATGGTATCTCAACCATTCCTTAACTTCAAACTCCCATATCTCGCGAACGGATTGACGAACTCGAGAAATTCCTCTTGCATCCGAAAGTAGAAGCTCTTCCGATTACAACGGTATGTGTATTTTCCCCCTAGGCCGTTTCAGTTATTGGTTTCGAGTAACAGACTTGCGAAGATTTTGATGGTTTCTCAACCATTCCTTAACTTCAAAATCCAATATCTCGCGAACGGATTGACGAACTCGAGAAACTCCTGTTGCATTTGAAAGTAGAAGCTCGCCCGATTACAACCGTATGTGTATTTTTCCCCTAGGCCGTTCCAGTTATTGGTTTCTAGTAACAGACTTGCGAAAATTTGGATGGTTCCTCAACCATTCCTTAACTTCACACCCCCATATCTCGCGAACGGATTGACGAACTCGAGAAATTCCTGTTGCATCTGAAAGTAGAAACTCGCCCGATTAATATGGTGTGTGTACTTTTCCACTAGGCCATTGTAGTTATTGGTTTCGAGTATCAGACTTGCGAAAATTTTGATGGTTTCTCAACCATTCCTTAACTTCAAACTCCAATTTCTCGCGAACGGATTGACGAACTGGAGAAATTCCTGTTGCATTTGAAAGTAGAAGCTCTCCCGATTACAATGGTGTGTGTACATTTCCCCGAGGCCATTCTAGTTATTGGTTTCGAGTAACAGTCTTGAGAAAACTTTGATGGTTTCTCAACCATTCCTTAACTTCAAGCTCCCATATCTCGCGAACGGATTGACGAACTCGAGAAATTCCTGCTGCACCTGAAAGTAGAAGGTCGCCCAATTACAACGGTATTTGTATTTTTCCTAGGCCGATCCAGTTATTGGTTTCGAGTAACAGACTTGCGAAACTTTGATGGTTTCTCAACCATTCCTTAACTTCAATCTCCCATATCTCGCGAACGGATAGACGAACTCGAGAAATTCCTGTTGCATCTGAAAGTAGAAACTCGCCCGATTAATATGGTGTGTGTACATTTCCCCGAGGCCATTCTAGTTATTGGTTTCGAGTATCAGACTTGCGAAAATTTTATGGTTTTTCAATTATTCCTTAACTTCAAACTCCCATATCTCGCGAACGGATAGACGAACTCGAGAAATTCCTGTTGCATCTGAAAGTCGAAACCCGCCCGATTAATATGATGTGTGTACTTTTCCCCTAGGCCATTGTAGTTATTGGTTTCGATTATCAGACTTGCGAAAATTTTGATGATTTCTCAACCATTCCTTAACTTCAAACTCCAATTCCTCGCGAACGGATTAACGAACTCGAGAAATTCCTGTTGCGTCTCAAAGTAGATACTCGCCCGATTACAACGGTATGTGTGTTTTTCCCCTAGGCCGTTCCAGTTATTGGTTTCGAGTAACAGACTTGCGAAAATTTTATGGTTTTTCAACCATTCCTTAATTTCAAACTCCCATATCTCGCGAACGGATAGACGAACTCGAGAAATTCCTGTTGCATCTGAAAGTCTGAACTCGCCCGATAAATATGATGTGTGTACTTTTCCCCTAGGCCATTGTTGTTATTGGTTTCGAGTATCAGACTTGCGAAAACTTTGGTGGTTTCTCAACCATTCCTTAACTTCCAACTCCCATATCTCGCGAACGGATAGACGAACTCGAGAAATTCCTCTTGCATCCGAAAGTAGAAGCTCTTTCGATTACAACGGTATGTGTATTTTTCCCCTAGGCCGTTTCAGTTATTGGTTTCGAGTAACAGACTTGCGAAGATTTTGATGGTTTCTCAACCATTCCTTAACTTCAAAATCCAATATCTCGCGAACGGATTGACGAACTCGAGAAACTCCTGTTGCATTTGAAAGTAGAAGCTCTCCCGATTACAATGGTGTGTGTACATTTCCCCGTGGCCATTCTAGTTATTGGTTTCGAGTATCAGACTTGCGAAAATTTTATGGTTTTTCAACCATTCCTTAATATCAAAGTCCCATATCTCGCGAACGGATTGACGAACTCGAGAAATTCGTGTTGCACCTGAAAGTAGAAGCTCGCCCGATTACAACAGTATGTGTATTTTTCCCCTAGGCCGTTCCAGTTATTGGTTTCGAGTAACAGACTTGCGAAAATTTGGATGGTTCCTCAACCATTCCTTAACTTCACACCCCCATATCTCGCGAACGGATTGACGAACTCGAGAAATTCCTGTTGCATCTGAAAGTAGAAACTCGCCCGATTAATATGGTGTGTGTACTTTTCCACTAGGCCATTGTAGTTATTGGTTTCGAGTATCAGACTTGCGAAAATTTTGATGGTTTCTCAACCATTCCTTAACTTCAAACTCCAATTTCTCGCGAACGGATTGACGAAATGGAGAAATTCCTGTTGCATTTGAAAGTAGAAGCTCTCCCGATTACAATGGTGTGTGTACATTTCCCCGAGGCCATTCTAGTTATTGGTTTCGAGTAACAGTCTTGAGAAAATTTTATGGTTTCTCAACCATTCCTTAACTTCAAGCTCCCATATCTCGCGAACGGATTGACGAACTCGAGAAATTCCTGCTGCACCTGAAAGTAGAAGCTCGCCCAATTACAACGGTATTTGTATTTTTCCTAGGCCGTTCCAGTTATTGGTTTCGAGTAACAGACTTGCGAAACTTTGATGGTTTCTCAACCATTCCTTAACTTCAATCTCCCATATCTCGCGAACGGATAGACGAACTCGAGAAATTCCTGTTGCATCTGAAAGTAGAAACTCGCCCGATTAATATGGTGTGTGTACATTTCCCCGAGGCCATTCTAGTTATTGGTTTCGAGTATCAGACTTGCGAAAATTTTATGGTTTTTCAACTATTCCTTAACTTCAAACTCCCATATCTCGCGAACGGATAGACGAACTCGAGAAATTCCTGTTGCATCTGAAAGTCTGAACTCGCCCGATAAATATGATGTGTGTACTTTTCCCCTAGGCCATTGTTGTTATTGGTTTCGAGTATCAGACTTGCGAAAACTTTGTTGGTTTCTCAACCATTCCTTAACTTCCAACTCCCATATCTCGCGAACGGATAGACGAACTCGAGAAATTCCTGTTGGATCTGAAAGTAGAAACTCTCCCGATTACAACGGTATTTGTATTTTTCCCCTAGGCCGTTCCAGTTATTGGTTTCGAGTAACAGACTTGCGAGAATTTAGATGGTTTCTCAACCATTCCTTAACTTCAAACTCCCATATCTCGCGAACGGATTGACGAACTCGAGAAATTCGTGTTGCACCTGAAAGTAGAAGCTCGCCCGATTACAACGGTATGTGTATTTTTCCCCTAGGCCGTTCCAGTTATTTGTTTCGAGTAACAGACTTGCGAAAATTTGGATGGTTTCTCAACCATTCCTTAACTTCGAACCCCCATATCTCGCGAACGGATTGACGAACTCGAGAAATTCCTGTTGCATCTGAAAGTAGAAACTCGCCCGATTAATATGGTGTGTGTACTTTTCCACTAGGCCATTGTAGTTATTGGTTTCGAGTATCAGACTTGCGAAAATTTTGATGGTTTCTCAACCATTCCTTAACTTCAAACTCCCATATCTCGCGAACGGATAGACGAACTCGAGAAATTCCTGTTGCATCTGAAAGTCTGAACTCGCCCGATTAATATGATGTGTGTACTTTTCCCCTAGGCCATTGTTGTTATTGGTTTCGAGTATCAGACTTGCGAAAACTTTGTTGGTTTCTCAACCATTCCTTAACTTCCAACTCCCATATCTCGCGAACGGATAGACGAACTCGAGAAATTCCTGTTGGATCTGAAAGTAGAAACTCTCCCGATTACAACGGTATTTGTATTTTTCCCCTAGGCCGTTCCAGTTATTGGTTTCGAGTAACAGACTTGCGAGAATTTAGATGGTTTCTCAACCATTCCTTAACTTCAAACTCCCATATCTCGCGAACGGATTGACGAACTCGAGAAATTCGTGTTGCACCTGAAAGTAGAAGCTCGCCCGATTACAACGGTATGTGTATTTTTCCCCTAGGCCGTTCCAGTTATTTGTTTCGAGTAACAGACTTGCGAAAATTTGGATGGTTTCTCAACCATTCCTTAACTTCGAACCCCCATATCTCGCGAACGGATTGACGAACTCGAGAAATTCCTGTTGCATCTGAAAGTAGAAACTCGCCCGATTAATATGGTGTGTGTACTTTTCCACTAGGCCATTGTAGTTATTGGTTTCGAGTATCAGACTTGCGAAAATTTTGATGGTTTCTCAACCATTCCTTAACTTCAAACTCCCATATCTCGCGACCGGATAGACGAACTCGAGAAATTCCTGTTGCATCTGAAAGTAGAAACTCGCCCGATTAATATGGTGTGTGTACTTTTCCACTAGGCCATTGTAGTTATTGGTTTCGAGTATCAGACTTGCGAAAATTTTGATGGTTTCTCAACCATTCCTTAACTTCAAACTCCAATTTCTCGCGAACGGATTGACGAACTGGAGAAATTCCTGTTGCATTTGAAAGTAGAAGCTCTCCCGATTACAATGGTGTGTGTACATTTCCCCGAGGCCATTCTAGTTATTGGTTTCGAGTAACAGTCTTGAGAAAACTTTGATGGTTTCTCAACCATTCCTTAACTTCAAGCTCCCATATCTCGCGAACGGATTGACGAACTCGAGAAATTCCTGCTGCACCTGAAAGTAGAAGGTCGCCCAATTACAACGGTATTTGTATTTTTCCTAGGCCGATCCAGTTATTGGTTTCGAGTAACAGACTTGCGAAACTTTGATGGTTTCTCAACCATTCCTTAACTTCAATCTCCCATATCTCGCGAACGGATAGACGAACTCGAGAAATTCCTGTTGCATCTGAAAGTAGAAACTCGCCCGATTAATATGGTGTGTGTACATTTCCCCGAGGCCATTCTAGTTATTGGTTTCGAGTATCAGACTTGCGAAAATTTTATGGTTTTTCAATTATTCCTTAACTTCAAACTCCCATATCTCGCGAACGGATAGACGAACTCGAGAAATTCCTGTTGCATCTGAAAGTCGAAACCCGCCCGATTAATATGATGTGTGTACTTTTCCCCTAGGCCATTGTAGTTATTGGTTTCGATTATCAGACTTGCGAAAATTTTGATGATTTCTCAACCATTCCTTAACTTCAAACTCCAATTCCTCGCGAACGGATTAACGAACTCGAGAAATTCCTGTTGCGTCTCAAAGTAGATACTCGCCCGATTACAACGGTATGTGTGTTTTTCCCCTAGGCCGTTCCAGTTATTGGTTTCGAGTAACAGACTTGCGAAAATTTTATGGTTTTTCAACCATTCCTTAATTTCAAACTCCCATATCTCGCGAACGGATAGACGAACTCGAGAAATTCCTGTTGCATCTGAAAGTCTGAACTCGCCCGATAAATATGATGTGTGTACTTTTCCCCTAGGCCATTGTTGTTATTGGTTTCGAGTATCAGACTTGCGAAAACTTTGGTGGTTTCTCAACCATTCCTTAACTTCCAACTCCCATATCTCGCGAACGGATAGACGAACTCGAGAAATTCCTCTTGCATCCGAAAGTAGAAGCTCTTTCGATTACAACGGTATGTGTATTTTTCCCCTAGGCCGTTTCAGTTATTGGTTTCGAGTAACAGACTTGCGAAGATTTTGATGGTTTCTCAACCATTCCTTAACTTCAAAATCCAATATCTCGCGAACGGATTGACGAACTCGAGAAACTCCTGTTGCATTTGAAAGTAGAAGCTCTCCCGATTACAATGGTGTGTGTACATTTCCCCGTGGCCATTCTAGTTATTGGTTTCGAGTATCAGACTTGCGAAAATTTTATGGTTTTTCAACCATTCCTTAATATCAAAGTCCCATATCTCGCGAACGGATTGACGAACTCGAGAAATTCGTGTTGCACCTGAAAGTAGAAGCTCGCCCGATTACAACAGTATGTGTATTTTTCCCCTAGGCCGTTCCAGTTATTGGTTTCGAGTAACAGACTTGCGAAAATTTGGATGGTTCCTCAACCATTCCTTAACTTCACACCCCCATATCTCGCGAACGGATTGACGAACTCGAGAAATTCCTGTTGCATCTGAAAGTAGAAACTCGCCCGATTAATATGGTGTGTGTACTTTTCCACTAGGCCATTGTAGTTATTGGTTTCGAGTATCAGACTTGCGAAAATTTTGATGGTTTCTCAACCATTCCTTAACTTCAAACTCCAATTTCTCGCGAACGGATTGACGAAATGGAGAAATTCCTGTTGCATTTGAAAGTAGAAGCTCTCCCGATTACAATGGTGTGTGTACATTTCCCCGAGGCCATTCTAGTTATTGGTTTCGAGTAACAGTCTTGAGAAAATTTTATGGTTTCTCAACCATTCCTTAACTTCAAGCTCCCATATCTCGCGAACGGATTGACGAACTCGAGAAATTCCTGCTGCACCTGAAAGTAGAAGCTCGCCCAATTACAACGGTATTTGTATTTTTCCTAGGCCGTTCCAGTTATTGGTTTCGAGTAACAGACTTGCGAAACTTTGATGGTTTCTCAACCATTCCTTAACTTCAATCTCCCATATCTCGCGAACGGATAGACGAACTCGAGAAATTCCTGTTGCATCTGAAAGTAGAAACTCGCCCGATTAATATGGTGTGTGTACATTTCCCCGAGGCCATTCTAGTTATTGGTTTCGAGTATCAGACTTGCGAAAATTTTATGGTTTTTCAACTATTCCTTAACTTCAAACTCCCATATCTCGCGAACGGATAGACGAACTCGAGAAATTCCTGTTGCATCTGAAAGTCTGAACTCGCCCGATAAATATGATGTGTGTACTTTTCCCCTAGGCCATTGTTGTTATTGGTTTCGAGTATCAGACTTGCGAAAACTTTGTTGGTTTCTCAACCATTCCTTAACTTCCAACTCCCATATCTCGCGAACGGATAGACGAACTCGAGAAATTCCTGTTGGATCTGAAAGTAGAAACTCTCCCGATTACAACGGTATTTGTATTTTTCCCCTAGGCCGTTCCAGTTATTGGTTTCGAGTAACAGACTTGCGAGAATTTAGATGGTTTCTCAACCATTCCTTAACTTCAAACTCCCATATCTCGCGAACGGATTGACGAACTCGAGAAATTCGTGTTGCACCTGAAAGTAGAAGCTCGCCCGATTACAACGGTATGTGTATTTTTCCCCTAGGCCGTTCCAGTTATTTGTTTCGAGTAACAGACTTGCGAAAATTTGGATGGTTTCTCAACCATTCCTTAACTTCGAACCCCCATATCTCGCGAACGGATTGACGAACTCGAGAAATTCCTGTTGCATCTGAAAGTAGAAACTCGCCCGATTAATATGGTGTGTGTACTTTTCCACTAGGCCATTGTAGTTATTGGTTTCGAGTATCAGACTTGCGAAAATTTTGATGGTTTCTCAACCATTCCTTAACTTCAAACTCCCATATCTCGCGAACGGATAGACGAACTCGAGAAATTCCTGTTGCATCTGAAAGTCTGAACTCGCCCGATTAATATGATGTGTGTACTTTTCCCCTAGGCCATTGTTGTTATTGGTTTCGAGTATCAGACTTGCGAAAACTTTGTTGGTTTCTCAACCATTCCTTAACTTCCAACTCCCATATCTCGCGAACGGATAGACGAACTCGAGAAATTCCTGTTGGATCTGAAAGTAGAAACTCTCCCGATTACAACGGTATTTGTATTTTTCCCCTAGGCCGTTCCAGTTATTGGTTTCGAGTAACAGACTTGCGAGAATTTAGATGGTTTCTCAACCATTCCTTAACTTCAAACTCCCATATCTCGCGAACGGATTGACGAACTCGAGAAATTCGTGTTGCACCTGAAAGTAGAAGCTCGCCCGATTACAACGGTATGTGTATTTTTCCCCTAGGCCGTTCCAGTTATTTGTTTCGAGTAACAGACTTGCGAAAATTTGGATGGTTTCTCAACCATTCCTTAACTTCGAACCCCCATATCTCGCGAACGGATTGACGAACTCGAGAAATTCCTGTTGCATCTGAAAGTAGAAACTCGCCCGATTAATATGGTGTGTGTACTTTTCCACTAGGCCATTGTAGTTATTGGTTTCGAGTATCAGACTTGCGAAAATTTTGATGGTTTCTCAACCATTCCTTAACTTCAAACTCCCATATCTCGCGACCGGATAGACGAACTCGAGAAATTCCTGTTGCATCTGAAAGTCGAAACTCGCCCGATTAATATGATGTGTGTACTTTTCCCCAAGCCATTGTAGTTATTGGTTTCGATTATCAGACTTGCGAAAATTTTGATGATTTCTCAACCATTCCTTAACTTCAAACTCCAATTCCTCGCGAACGGATTAACGAACTCGAGAAATTCCTGTTGCATCTCAAAGTAGATACTCGCCCGATTACAACGGTATGTGTATTTTTCCCCTAAGCCGTTCCAGTTATTGGTTTCGAGTAACAGACTTGCGAAAACTTTGATGGTTTCTCAACCATTCCTTAACTTCAAACTCCCATATCTCACGAACGGATAGACGAACTCGAGAAATTCCTGTTGCACCTGAAAGTAGAAGCTCGCCCGATTACAACGGTATTTGTATTTTTCCCCTAGGCCGTTCCAGATATTGGTTTCAAGTAACAGACTTGCGAAAACTTTGATGGTTTCTCAACCATTCCCCAACTTCAAAATCCAATATCTCGCGAACGAATTGACGAACTCGAGAAATTCCTCTTGCATCCGAAAGTAGAAGCTCTTCCGATTACAACGGTATGTGTATTTTCCCCCTAGGCCGTTTCAGTTATTGGTTTCGAGTAACAGACTTGCGAAGATTTTGATGGTTTCTCAACCATTCCGTAACTTCAAAATCCAATATCTCGCGAACGGATTGACGAACTCGAGAAATTCCTGTTGCATTTGAAAGTAGAAGCTCTCCCGATTACAATGGTGTGTGTACATTTCCCCGTGGCCATTCTGGTTATTGGTTTCGAGTATCAGACTTGCGAAAATTTTATGGTTTTTCAACCATTCCTTAATTTCAAAGTCCCATATCTCGCGAACGGATTGACGAACTCGAGAAATTCGTGTTGCACCTGAAAGTAGAAGCTCGCCCGATTACAACGGTATGTGTATTTTTCCCCTAGGCCGTTCCAGTTATTGGTTTCGAGTAACAGACTTGCGAAAATTTGGATGGTTCCTCAACCATTCCTTAACTTCACACCCCCATATCTCGCGAACGGATAGACGAACTCGAGAAATGCCTGTTGCATCTGAAAGTAGAAACTCGCCCGATTAATATGGTGTGTGTACTTTTTCCCTAGGCCATTGTAGTTATTGGTTTCGAGTATCAGACTTGCGAAAATTTTGATGGTTTCTCAACCATTCCTTAACTTCAAACTCCCATATCTCGCGAACGGATTGACGAACTCGAGAAATTCCTGTTGCATCTGAAAGCAGAATCTCGCCCGATTACAACGGTATGTGTATTTTTACCCTAGGCCATTGTAGTTAATGGTTTCGAGTATCAGACTTGCGAAAATTTTAATGGTTTCTCAACCATTCCTTAACTTCAAATTCCATATCTCGCGAACGGATTGACGAACTCCAGAAATTCCTGTTGCATCTGAAAGAACAAACTCGCCCGATTACAATGGTGTGTGTACTTTTCCCCTAGGCCATTCCAGTTATTGGTTTCGAGTATCAGACTTGCGAAAATTTTGATGGCTTCTCAGCCATTCCTTAAATTCAAACTCCCATATCTCGCGAACGGATTGACGAACTCGAGAAATTCCAGTTGCATCTGAAAGTAGAAACTCTCCCGATTACAATTGTGTGTGTACTTTTCCCCCAGGCCATTCCAGTTATTGGTTTCGAGTATCAGACTTGCGAAAATTTAGATGGTTTCTCAACCATTCCCTAACTTCAAACTCCCGTATCTCGCGAACGGATTGACGAACTCGAGAAATTCCTGTCCCATCTGAAAGTAGAAACTCGCCCGATTACAGAGGTGTGTGTACTTTTCACCTAGGCCATTCCAGTTATTTGTTTCGAGTATCAGACATGCGAAAATTTTGATGCTTTCTCAACCATTCCCTAACTTCAAACTCCCGTATCTCGCGAACGGATTGACGAACTCGAGAAATTCCTATTGCATCTGAAACTTGGAACTCGCCCGATTGCAACGGTATGTGTATTTTTCCCCTAGGCTATTGTAGTTATTGGTTTCGAGTATCAGACTTGCGAAAATTTTGATGGTTTCTCAACCATTCCTTAACTTCAAACTCCAATTTCTCGCGAACGGATTGACGAACTGGTGAAATTCCTGTTGCACCTCAAAGTAAAAACTCGCCCGATTACAACGATATGTGTACACTTCCCCGAGGCCATTCTAGTTATTGGTTTCGAGTATCAGTCTTTCGAAAATTTTATGGTTTTTCAACCATTCCTTAACTTCAAACTCCCATATCTCGCGAACGGATAGACGAACTCGAGAAATTCCTGTTGCATCTGAAAGTCGAAACTCGCCCGATTAATATGATGTGTGTACTTTTCCCCTAGGCCATTGTAGTTATCGGTTTCGATTATCAGACTTGCGAAAATTTTGATGATTTCTCAACCATTCCTTAACTTCAAACTCCAATTCCTCGCGAACGGATTAACGAACTCGAGAAATTCCTGTTGCACCTCAAAGTAGATACTCGCCCGATTACAACGGTATGTGTATTTTTCCCCTAGGCCGTTCCAGTTATTGGTTTCGAGTAACAGACTTGCGAAAACTTTGATGGTTTCTCAACCATTCCTTAACTTCAAACTCCCATATCTCACGAACGGATAGACGAACTCGAGAAATTCCTGTTGCACCTGAAAGTAGAAGCTCGCCCGATTACAACGGTATTTGTATTTTTCCCCTAGGCCGTTCCAGATATTGGTTTCAAGTAACAGACTTGCGAAAACTTTGATGGTTTCTCAACCATTCCTTAACTTCAAAATCCAATATCTCGCGAACGGATTGACCAACTCGAGAAATTCCTCTTGCATCCGAAAGTAGAAGCTCTTCCGATTACAACGGTATGTGTATTTTGCCCCTAGGCCGTTTCAGTTATTGGTTTCGAGTAACAGACTTGCGAAGATTTTGATGGTTTCTCAACCATTCCTTAACTTCAAAATCCAATATCTCGCGAACGGATTGACGAACTCGAGAAATTCCTGTTGCACTTGAAAGTAGAAGCTCTCCCGATTACAATGGTGTGTGTACATTTCCCCGTGGCCAATCTAGTTATTGGTTTCTAGTATCAGACTTGCGAAAATTTTATGGTTTTTCAACCATTCCTTAATTTCAAAGTCCCATATCTCGCGAACGGATTGACGAACTCGAGAAATTCGTGTTGCACCTGAAAGTAGAAACTCGCCCGATTACAACGGTATGTGTATTTTTCCCCTAGGCCGTTCCAGTTATTGGTTTCGAGTAACAGACTTGCGAAAATTTGGAAGGTTTCTCAACCATTCCTTAACTTCACACCCCCATATCTCGCGAACGGATTGACGAACTCGAGAAATTCCTGTTGCATCTGAAAGTAGAAACTCGCCCGATTAATATGGTGTGTGTACTTTTCCATTAGGCCATTGTAGTTATTGGTTTCGAGTATCAGACTTGCGAAAATTTTGATGGTTTCTCAACCATTCCTTAACTTCAAACTCGCATATCTCGCGAACGGATTGCCGAACTCCAGAAATTCCTGTTGCATCTGAAAGAACAAACTCGCCCGATTACAATGGTGTGTGTACTTTTCCCCTAGGCCATTCCAGTTATTGGTTTCGAGTATCAGACTTGCGAAAATTTTGATGGCTTCTCAGCCATTCCTTAAATTAAAACTCCCATGTCTCGCGAACGGATTGACGAACTCGAGAAGTTCCAGTTGCATCTGAAAGTAGAAACTCTCCCGATTACAATTGTGTGTGTACTTTTCCCCCAGGCCATTCCAGTTATTGGTTTCGAGTATCAGACTTGCGAAAATTTTGATGGTTTCTCAACCATTCCTTAACTTCAAACTCGCATATCTCGCGAACGGATTGACGAACTCGAGAAATTCCTGTTGCATCTGAAAGCAGAATCTCGCCCGATTACAACGGTATGTGTATTTTTACCCTAGGCCATTGTAGTTAATGGTTTCGAGTATCAGACTTGCGAAAATTTTGATGGTTTCTCAACCATTCCTTAACTTCAAATTCCATATCTCGCGAACGGATTGACGAACTCCAGAAATTCCTGTTGCATCTGAAAGAACAAACTCGCCCGATTACAATGGTGTGTGTACTTTTCCCCTAGGCCATTCCAGTTATTGGTTTCGAGTATCAGACTTGCGAAAATTTTGATGGCTTCTCAGCCATTCCTTAAATTAAAACTCCCATGTCTCGCGAACGGATTGACGAACTCGAGAAGTTCCAGTTGCATCTGAAAGTAGAAACTCTCCCGATTACAATTGTGTGTGTACTTTTCCCCCAGGCCATTCCAGTTATTGGTTTCGAGTACCAGACTTGCGAAAATTTTGATGGTTTCTCAACCATTCCTTAACTTCAAACTCCCATATCTCGCGAACGTATTTACGAACTCGAGAAATTCCTGTCGCATCTGAAAGTAGAATTTCGCCCGATTACAATGGTGTGTGTACTTTTCCCCTAGGCCATTTCAGTTATTGGTTTCGAGTGTCAGATTTGCGAAAATTTTGATGGTTTCTCAACCATTCCTTAATATCAAACTCCCATATCTCGCGAACGGACTGACGAACTCCAGAAATTCCTGTTGCATCTGAAAGCAGAAACTTGTCCGATTACAACGGTATGAATATTTTTGCCCTAAGCCAGTCTAGTTATTCGTTTCAACCATCAGAATTGCGAAAATTTTGATTGTTTCTCAACCATTCCCTAAATTCAAACTCCCGTATCTCGCGAACGGATTGACGAAGTCGAGAAATTCCTGTTGCATCTGAAAGTAGCATCTCGCCCGATTACAATGGTGTGTGTACTTCTCCACTAGGCCATTCCAGTTATTGGATTCGAGTATCAGACTTGCGAAAATTTTGATGGTTTCTCAACCATTCCTTAATTTCAAACTCCCATATCTCGCGAACGGATTGACCAACACGAGAAATTCCTGTTGCATCTGAAAGTAGAAACTCGCCCGATTACAACGGCAAGTGTATTTTTCCCCTAGGCTATTGTAGTTATTGGTTTCGAGTATCAGACTGGCGAAAATTTTGATGGTTTCTCAACCATTCCTTAACTTCAAACTCCCATATCTCGTGAACGGATTGACGAACTCGAGAAATTCCCGTTAAATCTGAAAGTAGAAACTCGCGCGATTACAATGGTGTGTGTATCTTTCCCCTAGGCCATTCCAGTTATTCGTTTCTAGCTTCAGAATTGCGAAAATTTTGATGGTTTCTCAGTCATTCCTTAAATTCAAACTCCCATGTCTCGCGAACGGATTGACCAACTCGAGAAATTCCTGTTGCATCTGAAAGTAGAAACTCGCCCGATTACAATGGTGTGTGTACCTTTCCCCTAGGCCATACCAGTTATTCGTTTCTAGTATCAGAATTGCGAAAATTTTGATGGATTCGCAACCATTCGTTAAATTCACACTCCCATATCTCGCGAACGGATTGACGAACTCCAGAAATTCCTGTTGCATCTGAAAGTAGTAACTCGCCCGATTACAATGGTGTGTGTATCTTTCCCCTAAGCCATTCCAGTTATTCTTTTCTAGCATCAGATTTGCGAAAATTTTGATGGTTTCTCAACCATTCCTTAAATCAAACTCCCATATCTCGCGAACGGATTGACGAACTCCAGAAATTCCTGTTGCATCTGAAAGTAGAAACTCGCCCGATTACAAAGGTATGTGTATTTTTCCCCTAGGCCACAGTAGTTATTGGTTTCTACCATCAGAATTGCGAAAATGTTGATGGTTTCTCAAGCATTCCTTAACTTCAAACTCCCATATCGCGCGAACGTATTGAAGAACTCGCGAAATTCCTGTTGCATCTGAAAGTAGAATCTCGCCCGATTACAATGGTGTTTGTATCTTTCCCCTAGGCCATTCCAGTTATTCGTTTCTAGCATCAGAACTGCGAAAATTTTGATGGTTTCTCAACCATTCCTTAACTTCAAACTCCCATATCTCGCGAACGGATTGACGAACTCGAGAAATTCCAGTTGCATCTGAAAGTAGAAACTCGCCAGATTACAACGGCATGTGTATTTTTCCGCTAGGCCATTGTAGTTATTGGTTTCGTGTATCAGACTTGCGAAAATTTTGATGCTTTCTCAACCATTCCTTAAAATAAAACTCCCGTATCTCGCGAACCGATTGACGAACTCGAGAAATTCCTGTTGCATCTGAAAGTAGCAACTAGCCCGATTACAATGGTGTGTGTACTTCGCCACTAGGCCATTCCTGTTATTGGTTTCGAGTATCAGACCTGCGAAAATTTTGATGGTTTCTCAACCATTCCTTAACTTCAAACTCCCATATCTCGCGAACGGATTGACGAACTCGAGAATTTCCCGTTGCATCTGAAAGTAGAAACTCGCGGGATTACAATGGTGTGTGTATCTTTCCCCTAGGCCATTCCAGTTTTTCGTTTCTAGCATCAGAATTGCGAAAATTTTGATGGTTTCTCAGCCATTCCTTAAATTCAAACTCCCATATCTCGCGAACGGATTGACGAACTCGAGAAATTCCAGTTGCATCTGAAAGTAAAACTCGCCCGATTACAATGGTGTGTGTACTTTCCCCTAGGCCGTTCCCGTTATTGGTTTCGAGTATCAGATTTGCGAAAATTTTGATGGTTTCTCAACCATTCCCTAACTTCAAACTCCCGTATCTCGCGAACGGATTGACGAACTCGTGAAATTCCTGTCGCTTCTGAAAGTAGAAACTCGCCCGATTACAACGGCATGTGTATTTTCCCCTAGGCCATTGTAGTTATTGGTTTCGAGTACCAGACTTGCGAAAATTTTGATGGTTTCTGAACCATTCCTTAACTTCAAACTCCCATATCTCGCGAACGGATTGACGAACTCGAGTAATTCCTGTTGCATCTGAAAGTAGAAACTCGCCCGATTACAACGGCATGTGTATTTTTCCCCTAGGCCATTGTAGTTATTGGTTTCGAGTATTAGACTTGCGAAAATTTTGATGTTTTCTCAAACATTCCTTATCTTCAAACTCCCGTATCTCGCGAACGGATTGACGAACTCGAGAATTTCCTATTGCATCTGAAAGTAGAAACTCGACCGATTACATCGGTATGTGTATTTTTGCCCTAGGCCATAGTAGTCATTGGTTTCGAGTACCAGACTTGCGGAAATTTTGATGGTTTCTCAACCATTCCTTAACTTCAAACTCCCATATCTCGCGAACGTATTGAAGAACTCGAGAAATTCCAGTTGCATCTGAAAGTAGAAACTCGCCCGATTACAGTGGTGTGTGTATCTTTCCCCTAGGCTATTCCAGTAATTCGTTTCTAGCATCAGAATTGCGAAAATTTTGATGGTTTCTCAACAATTCCTTAACTTCAAACTCCCATATCTCGCGAACGGATTGACGAACTCGAGAAATTCCTGTTGCATCTGATAGTAGAAATTCGCCCGATTACAATGGTGTGTGTACTTTTCCCCTAGGCCATTCCAGTTATTGGTTTCGAGTATCAGACTTGCGAAAATTTTGATGGTTTCTCAACCATTCCCTAATTTCAAACTGCCGTATCTCGCGAACGGATTGACGAGCTCGAGAAATTCCTATGGCATATGAAAGTAGGAACTCGCCCGATTGCAACGGCATGTGTATTTTTCCGCTAGGCCATTGTAGTTATTGGTTTCGTGTATCAGACTTGCGAAAATTTTGATGGTTTCTCAAACATTCCTTAACTTCAAACTCCCATATCTCGCGAATGGATTGACGGACTCGAGTAATTCCTGTTGCATCTGAAAGTAGAAACTCGCCCGAATACAATGGTGTGTGTATCTTTCCCCTAGGCCATACCAGTTATTCGTTTCTAGTATCAGAATTGCGAAAATTTTGATGGATTCGCAACCATTCCTTAAATTCACACTCCCATATCTCGCGAACGGATTGACGAACTCCAGAAATTCCTGTTGCATCTGAAAGTAGTAACTCGCCCGATTACAATGGTGTGTGTATCTTTCCCCTAAGCCATTCCAGTTATTCTTTTCTAGCATCAGATTTGCGAAAATTTTGATGGTTTCTCAACCATTCCTTAAATCAAACTCCCATATCTCGCGAACGGATTGACGAACTCCAGAAATTCCTGTTGCATCTGAAAGTAGAAACTCGCCCGATTACAAAGGTAGGTGTATTTTTCCCCTAGGCGACTGTAGTTATTGGTTTCTACCATCAGAATTGCGAAAATGTTGATGGTTTCTCAACCATTCCTTAAATTCAAACTCCCATGTCTCGCGAACGTATTGAAGAACTCGAGAAATTCCAGTTGCATCTGAAAGTAGAAACTCGCCCGATTACAGTGGTGTGTGTATCTTTCCCCTAGGCTATTCCAGTTATTCGTTTCTAGCATCAGAATTGCGAAAATTTTGATGGTTTCTCAACAATTCCTTAACTTCAAACTCCCATATCTCGCGAACGTATTGACGAACTCGAGAAATTCCAGTTGCATCTGAAAGTAGAAACTCGCTCGATTGCAACTGTATGTGTATTTTTCCCCTGGGCCACTGTAGTTATTGGTTTCGAGTATCAGACTTGCAAAAATTTTGATGGTCTCTCAACCATTCCTTAACTTCAAACTCCCATATATCGCGAACGGATTGACGAACTCGAGTAATTCCTGTTGCATCTGAATGTAGAAACTCGCACGATTACAAAGGTGTGTGTACTTTTCCCCCAGGCCATTCCAGTTATTGGTTTCGAGTATAAGATTTGGGAAAATTTTGATGGTTCCTCAACCATTCCTTAACTTCAAACTCCCATATCTCGCGCACGGATTGACGACCTCGAGAAATTCCTGTTGGATCTGAAAGCAGAAACTCGCCCGATTACATTGGTGTGTGTATCTTTCCCCTAGGCCATTCCAGTTATTCGTTTCTAGCATCAGAATTGCGAAAATTTTTATGGTTTCTCAACCATTCCTAAATTCAAACTCCCATGTCTCGCGAACGGATTGACCAACTCGAGAAATTCCTGTTGCATCTGAAAGTAGAAACTCGGCCGATTACAGTGGTGTGTGTATCTTTCCCCTAGGCTATTCCAGTTATTCGTTTCTAGCATCAGAATTGCGAAAATTTTGATGGTTTCTCAACAATTCCTTAACTTCAAACTCCCATATCTCGCGAACGGATTGACGAACTCGAGAAATTCCTGTTGCATCTGAAAGTAGAAACTCGCCCGATTACATCGGTATGTGTATTTTTGCCCTAGGCCATAGTAGTCATTGGTTTCGAGTACCAGACTTGCGGAAATTTTGATGGTTTCTCAACCATTCCTTAACTTCAAACTCCCATATCTCGCGAACGTATTGAAGAACTCGAGAAATTCCAGTTGCATCTGAAAGTAGAAACTCGCCCGATTACAGTGGTGTGTGTATCTTTCCCCTAGGCTATTCCAGTAATTCGTTTCTAGCATCAGAATTGCGAAAATTTTGATGGTTTCTCAACAATTCCTTAACTTCAAACTCCCATATCTCGCGAACGGATTGACGAACTCGTGAAATTCCTGTTGCATCTGATAGTAGAAATTCGCCCGATTACAATGGTGTGTGTACTTTTCCCCTAGGCCATTCCAGTTATTGGTTTCGAGTATCAGACTTGCGAAAATTTTGATGGTTTCTCAACCATTCCCTAATTTCAAACTGCCGTACCTCGCGAACGGATTGACGAGCTCGAGAAATTCCTATGGCATATGAAAGTAGGAACTCGCCCGATTGCAACGGCATGTGTATTTTTCCGCTAGGCCATTGTAGTTATTGGTTTCGTGTATCAGACTTGCGAAAATTTTGATGGTTTCTCAAACATTCCTTAACTTCAAACTCCCATATCTCGCGAATGGATTGACGAACTCGAGTAATTCCTGTTGCATCTGAAAGTAGAAACTCGCCCGAATACAATGGTGTGTGTATCTTTCCCCTAGGCCATACCAGTTATTCGTTTCTAGTATCAGAATTGCGAAAATTTTGATGGATTCGCAACCATTCCTTAAATTCACACTCCCATATCTCGCGAACGGATTGACGAACTCCAGAAATTCCTGTTGCATCTGAAAGTAGTAACTCGCCCGATTACAATGGTGTGTGTATCTTTCCCCTAAGCCATTCCAGTTATTCTTTTCTAGCATCAGATTTGCGAAAATTTTGATGGTTTCTCAACCATTCCTTAAATCAAACTCCCATATCTCGCGAACGGATTGACGAACTCCAGAAATTCCTGTTGCATCTGAAAGTAGAAACTCGCCCGATTACAAAGGTAGGTGTATTTTTCCCCTAGGCGACTGTAGTTATTGGTTTCTACCATCAGAATTGCGAAAATGTTGATGGTTTCTCAACCATTCCTTAAATTCAAACTCCCATGTCTCGCGAACGTATTGAAGAACTCGAGAAATTCCAGTTGCATCTGAAAGTAGAAACTCGCCCGATTACAGTGGTGTGTGTATCTTTCCCCTAGGCTATTCCAGTTATTCGTTTCTAGCATTAGAATTGCGAAAATTTTGATGGTTTCTCAACAATTCCTTAACTTCAAACTCCCATATCTCGCGAACGTATTGACGAACTCGAGAAATTCCAGTTGCATTTGAAAGTAGAAACTCGCTCGATTGCAACTGTATGTGTATTTTTCCCCTGGGCCACTGTAGTTATTTGTTTCGAGTATCAGACTTGCAAAAATTTTGATGGTCTCTCAACCATTCCTTAACTTCAAACTCCCATACATCGCGAACGGATTGACGAACTCGAGTAATTCCTGTTGCATCTGAATGTAGAAACTCGCACGATTACAAAGGTGTGTGTACTTTTCCCCCAGGCCATTCCAGTTATTGGTTTCGAGTATAAGATTTGGGAAAATTTTGATGGTTCCTCAACCATTCCTTAACTTCAAACTCCCATATCTCGCGCACGGATTGACGACCTCGAGAAATTCCTGTTGGATCTGAAAGCAGAAACTCGCCCGATTACATTGGTGTGTGTATCTTTCCCCTAGGCCATTCCAGTTATTCGTTTCTAGCATCAGAATTGCGAAAATTTTTATGGTTTCCTAACCATTCCTAAATTCAAACTCCCATGTCTCGCGAACGGATTGACCAACTCGAGAAATTCCTGTTGCATCTGAAAGTAGAAACTCGGCCGATTACAGTGGTGTGTGTATCTTTCCCCTAGGCTATTCCAGTTATTCGTTTCTAGCATCAGAATTGCGAAAATTTTGATGGTTTCTCAACAATTCCTTAACTTCAAACTCCCATATCTCGCGAACGGATTGACGAACTCGAGAAATTCCTGTTGCATCTGAAAGTAGAAACTCGCCCGATTACATCGGTATGTGTATTTTTGCCCTAGGCCATAGTAGTCATTGGTTTCGAGTACCAGACTTGCGGAAATTTTGATGGTTTCTCAACCATTCCTTAACTTCAAACTCCCATATCTCGCGAACGTATTGAAGAACTCGAGAAATTCCAGTTGCATCTGAAAGTAGAAACTCGCCCGATTACAGTGGTGTGTGTATCTTTCCCCTAGGCTATTCCAGTAATTCGTTTCTAGCATCAGAATTGCGAAAATTTTGATGGTTTCTCAACAATTCCTTAACTTCAAACTCCCATATCTCGCGAACGGATTGACGAACTCGAGAAATTCCTGTTGCATCTGATAGTAGAAATTCGCCCGATTACAATGGTGTGTGTACTTTTCCCCTAGGCCATTCCAGTTATTGGTTTCGAGTATCAGACTTGCGAAAATTTTGATGGTTTCTCAACCATTCCCTAATTTCAAACTGCCGTACCTCGCGAACGGATTGACGAGCTCGAGAAATTCCTATGGCATATGAAAGTAGGAACTCGCCCGATTGCAACGGCATGTGTATTTTTCCGCTAGGCCATTGTAGTTATTGGTTTCGTGTATCAGACTTGCGAAAATTTTGATGGTTTCTCAAACATTCCTTAACTTCAAACTCCCATATCTCGCGAATGGATTGACGAACTCGAGTAATTCCTGTTGCATCTGAAAGTAGAAACTCGCCCGAATACAATGGTGTGTGTATCTTTCCCCTAGGCCATACCAGTTATTCGTTTCTAGTATCAGAATTGCGAAAATTTTGATGGATTCGCAACCATTCCTTAAATTCACACTCCCATATCTCGCGAACGGATTGACGAACTCCAGAAATTCCTGTTGCATCTGAAAGTAGTAACTTGCCCGATTACAATGGTGTGTGTATCTTTCCCCTAAGCCATTCCAGTTATTCTTTTCTAGCATCAGATTTGCGAAAATTTTGATGGTTTCTCAACCATTCCTTAAATCAAACTCCCATATCTCGCGAACGGATTGACGAACTCCAGAAATTCCTGTTGCATCTGAAAGTAGAAACTCGCCCGATTACAAAGGTAGGTGTATTTTTCCCATAGGCGACTGTAGTTATTGGTTTCTACCATCAGAATTGCGAAAATGTTGATGGTTTCTCAACCATTCCTTAAATTCAAACTCCCATGTCTCGCGAACGTATTGAAGAACTCGAGAAATTCCAGTTGCATCTGAAAGTAGAAACTCGCCCGATTACAGTGGTGTGTGTATCTTTCCCCTAGGCTATTCCAGTTATTCGTTTCTAGCATCAGAATTGCGAAAATTTTGATGGTTTCTCAACAATTCCTTAACTTCAAACTCCCATATCTCGCGAACGGATTGACGAACTCGAAAAATTCCTGTTGCATCTGATAGTAGAAATTCGCCCGATTACAATGGTGTGTGTACTTTTCCCCTAGGCCATTCCAGTTATTGGTTTCGAGTATCAGACTTGCGAAAATTTTGATGGATTCGCAACCATTCCTTAAATTCACACTCCCATATCTCGCGAACGGATTGACGAACTCCAGAAATTCCTGTTGCATCTGAAAGTAGTAACTCGCCCGATTACAACGGCATGTGTATTTTCCCCTAGGCCATTGTAGTTATTGGTTTCGAGTACCAGACTTGCGAAAATTTTGATGGTTTCTGAACCATTCCTTAACTTCAAACTCCCATATCTCGCGAACGGATTGACGAACTCGAGAAATTCCAGTTGCATCTGAAAGTAGATATTCGCCCGATTATAACGGCATGTGTACTTTTCCCCTAGGCCATTCCAGTTATTCGTTTCTAGCATCAGAATTGCGAAAATTTTGATGGTTTCACAACCATTCCTTAACTTCAAACTCCCATATCTCACAAACGGAATGACGAACTCGAGAAATTCCAGTTGCACCTGAAAGCAGAAACTCGCCGAATAAAACGGTATGTGAATTTTTCCCCTAGGCCATTCCAGTTATTGGTTTCGAGTATCAGACAAGCGAAAATATTCATGCTTTCTCAAGCATTCCTTACCTTCACACTCCCATATCTCGCGAACGGAATGACGAACTCGAGAAAATCTTGTTGCCTCTGAAATTAGGAAGTCGCCCGATTACAACGATATGTGTATTTTTCCCCTAGGCCTTTGTAGTTATTGGTTTCGTTTATCAGACTAACTAAAATTTTGATGGCTTCTCAACCACTCCTAAACTTTAAACTTCCATATCTCGCTAACGGATTGACGAACTCGAGAAATTCCTATTGCACCTGAAAGCAGAAACTCGCCCGATTACAACCGTGTGTGTATTTTTGCCCTAAGCCATTCTAGTTATTCGTTTCAAGCATCAGAATTGCGAAAAGGTTGATGGTTTCTCAACCATTCCTAAATTCAAACTCCCATGTCTCGCGAACGGATTGACCAACTCGAGAAATTCCTGTTGCATCTGAAAGTAGAAACTCGCCCGATTACAACGGCATGTGAATTTTTCCCCTAGGCCATTGAAGTTATTGGTTTGAAGTATCAGATTTGCGAAAATTTTGATGGTTTCTCAACCATTCCTTAACTTCAAACTCCCGTATCTCGCGAACGGAATGACGAACTCGAGAACTCGAGAAAATCTTGCCTCTGAAATTAGGAAGTCGCCCGATTACAACGATATGTGTATTTTTCCCCTAGGCCTTTGTAGTTATTGGTTTCGGGTATCAGACTAACTTAAATTTTGATGGCTTCTCAACCACTCCTAAACTTTAAACTTCCATATCTTGCTAACGGATTGACGAACTCGAGAAATTCCAGTTGCACCTGAAAGCAGAAACTCGCCGAATAAAACGGTTTGTGTATCTTTGCCCTAGGCCATAGTAGTTATTTGTTTCGAGTATCAGATTTGAGCAAATTTTGATGGTTTCTCAACCATTCCTTAACTTCAAACTCCCATATCTCGCGAACGGACTGACGAACTCGAAAAATTCCTGTTGCATCTGAAAGCAGAAACTCGCCCGATTACAACGGTATGTGTATTTTTGAACTAAGCCATTCTAGTTACTCGTTTCAAGCATCAGGATTACGAAAATTTGATGGTTTCTCAACCATTCCTTAACTTCAAACTCCCATATCTGGCGAAAGGATTGACGAACTCGAGAAATTCCTATGGCATCTGAAACTAGGAACAGGCCCGATTGCAACGGTATGTGTATATTTGCCCTAGGCCATAGTAGTTATTGGTTTCGAGTACCAGACTTGCGAAAATTTTGATGCTTTCTCAACCATTCCCTAACTTCAAACTCCCGTATCTCGCGAACGGATTGACGAACTCGAGAAATTCCTATGGCATCTGAAACTAGGAACTCGCCCGATTGCAACGGTATGTGTATATTTGCCCTAGGCCATAGTACTTATTGGTTTCGAGTACCAGACTTGCGAAAATTTTGATGGTTTCTCAACCATTCCTTAACTTCAAACTCCCATATCTCGCGAACGTATTTACGAACTCGAGAAATTCCTGTCGCATCTGAAAGTAGAATTTCGCCCGATTACAATGGTGTGTGTACTTTTCCCCTAGGCCATTTCAGTTATTGGTTTCGAGTGTCAGATTTGCGAAAATTTTGATGGTTTCTCAACCATTCCTTAATATCAAACTCCCATATCTCGCGAACGGACTGACGAACTCCAGAAATTCCTGTTGCATCTGAAAGCAGAAACTCGCCCGATTATAACGGTATGAATATTTTTGCCCTAAGCCAGTCTAGTTATTCGTTTCAACCATCAGAATTGCGAAAATTTTGATTGTTTCTCAACCATTCCCTAACTTCAAACTCCCGTATCTCGCGAACGGATTGACGAAGTCGAGAAATTCGTGTTGCATCTGAAAGTAGCATCTCGCCCGATTAAAATGGTGTGTGTACTTCTCCACTACGACATTCCAGTTATTGGATTCGAGTATCAGACTTGCAAAAATTTTGATGGTTTCTCAACCATTCCTTAACTTCAAACTCCCATATCTCGCGAACGGATTGACCAACACGAAAAATTCCGGTTGCATCTGAAAGTAGAAACTCGCCCGATTACAACGGCAAGTGTATTTTTCCCCTAGGCTATTGTAGTTATTGGTTTCGAGTATCAGACTGGCGAAAATTTTGATGGTTTCTCAACCATTCCTTAACTTCAAACTCCCATATCTCGTGAACGGATTGACGAACTCGAGAAATTCCCGTTGCATCTGAAAGTAGAAACTCGCGCGATTACAATGGTGTGTGTATCTTTCCCCTAGGCCATTCCAGTTATTCGTTTCTAGCTTCAGAATTGCGAAAATTTTGATGGTTTCTCTGTCATTCCTTAAATTCAAACTCCCATGTCTCGCGAACGGATTGACCAACTCGAGAAATTCCTGTTGCATCTGAAAGTAGAAACTCGCCCGATTACAATGGTGTGTGTATCTTTCCCCTAGGCCATACCAGTTATTCGTTTCTAGTATCAGAATTGCGAAAATTTTGATGGATTCGCAACCATTCCTTAAATTCACACTCCCATATCTCGCGAACGGATTGACGAACTCCAGAAATTCCTGTTGCATCTGAAAGTAGAAACTCGCCCGATTACAATGGTGTGTGTATCTTTCCCCTAAGCCATTCCAGTTATTCTTTTCTAGCATCAGATTTGCGAAAATTTTGATGGTTTCTCAACCATTCCTTAAATCAAACTCCCATATTTCGCGAACGGATTGACGAACTCCAGAAATTCCTGTTGCATCTGAAAGTAGAAACTCGCCCGATTACAATGGTGTGTGTATCTTTCCCCTAGGCCGTACCAGTTGTTCGTTTCTAGTATCAGACTGGCGAAAATTTTGATGGTTTCTCAACCATTCCTTAACTTCAAACTCCCATATCTCGTGAACGGATTGACGAACTCGAGAAATTCCCGTTGCATCTGAAAGTAGAAACTCGCGCGATTACAATGGTGTGTGTATCTTTCCCCTAGGCCATTCCAGTTATTCGTTTCTAGCTTCAGAATTGCGAAAATTTTGATGGTTTCTCTGTCATTCCTTAAATTCAAACTCCCATGTCTCGCGAACGGATTGACCAACTCGAGAAATTCCTGTTGCATCTGAAAGTAGAAACTCGCCCGATTACAATGGTGTGTGTACCTTTCCCCTAGGCCATACCAGTTATTCGTTTCTAGTATCAGAATTGCGAAAATTTTGATGGATTCGCAACCATTCCTTAAATTCACACTCCCATATCTCGCGAACGGATTGACGAACTCCAGAAATTCCTGTTGCATCTGAAAGTAGAAACTCGCCCGATTACAATGGTGTGTGTATCTTTCCCCTAAGCCATTCCAGTTATTCTTTTCTAGCATCAGATTTGCGAAAATTTTGATGGTTTCTCAACCATTCCTTAAATCAAACTCCCATATCTCGCGAACGGATTGACGAACTCCAGAAATTCCTGTTGCATCTGAAAGTAGAAACTCGCCCGATTACAATGGTGTGTGTATCTTTCCCCTAGGCCGTACCAGTTGTTCGTTTCTAGTATCAGAATTGCGAAAATTTTGATGGATTCGCAACCATTCCTTAAATTCACACTCCCATATCTCGCGAACGGATTGACGAACTCCAGAAATTCCTGTTGCATCTGAAAGTAGAAACTCGCCCGATTACAATGGTGTGTGTATCTTTCCCCTAAGCCATTCCAGTTATTCTTTTCTAGCATCAGATTTGCGAAAATTTTGATGGTTTCTCAACCATTCCTTAAATCAAACTCCCATATCTCGCGAACGGATTGACGAACTCCAGAAATTCCTGTTGCATCTGAAAGCAGAAACTCGCCCGATTACAAAGGTATGTGTATTTTTCCCATAGGCCACTGTAGTTATTGGTTTCTACCATCAGAATTGCGAAAATGTTGATGGTTTCTCAACCATTCCTTAAATTCAAACTCCCATGTCTCGCGAACGGATTGACCCACTCGAGAAATTCCTGTTGCATCTGAAATCAGAAACTCGCCCGATTACAATGATATGTGCATTTTTGCCCTAGGCCATAGTAGTTATTGCTTTCGAGTACCAGACTTGCGAAAATTTTGATGGTTTCTGAACCATTCCTTAACTTCAAACTCCCATATCTCGCGAACGGATTGACGAACTCCAGAAATTCCTGTTGCATCTGAAAGTAGAAACTCGCCCGATTTCAAAGGTATGTGTATTTTTCCCCTAGGCCACAGTAGTTATTGGTTTCTACCATCAGAATTGCGAAAATGTTGATGGTTTCTCAACCATTCCTTAAATTCAAACTCCCATGTCTCGCGAACGGATTGACCAACTCGAGAAATTCCTGTTGCATCTGAAAGTAGAAACTCGCCCGATTACAATGGTGTGTGTATCCTTCCCCTAGGCCATACCAGTTATTCGTTTCTAGTATCAGAATTGCGAAGATTTTGATGGATTCGCAACCATTCCTTAAATTCACACTCCCATATCTCGCGAACGGATTGACGAACTCCAGAAATTCCTGTTGCATCTGAAAGTAGAAACTCGCCCGATTACAAAGGTATGTGTATTTTTCCCCTAGGCCACAGTAGTTATTGGTTTCTACCATCAGAATTGCGAAAATGTTGATGGTTTCTCAACCATTCCTTAAATTCAAACTCCCATGTCTCGCGAACGGATTGACCAACTCGAGAAATTCCTGTTGCATCAGAAAGTAGAAACTTTCAACGAACGGATTGACGAACTCGAGAAATTCCAGTTGCATCTGAAAGTAGAAACTCGCCCGATTACAACGGCATGTGTATTTTTGCCCTAGGCAAATAGTAGTCATTGGTTTCGAGTACCAGACTTGCGGAAATTTTGATGGTTTCTCAAGCATTCCTTAACTTCAAACTCCCATATCGCGCGAACGTATTGAAGAACTCGCGAAATTCCTGTTGCATCTGAAAGTAGAATCTCGCCCGATTACAATGGTGTTTGTATCTTTCCCCTAGGCCATTCCAGTTATTCGTTTCTAGCATCAGAACTGCGAAAATTTTGATGGTTTCTCAACCATTCCTTAACTTCAAACTCCCATATCTCGCGAACGGATTGACGAACTCGAGAAATTCCAGTTGCATCTGAAAGTAGAAACTCGCCAGATTACAACGTCATGTGTATTTTTCCGCTAGACCATTGTAGTTAGTGGTTTCGTGTATCAGACTTGCGAAAATTTTGATGCTTTCTCAACCATTCCTTAAAATAAAACTCCCGTATCTCGCGAACCGATTGACGAACTCGAGAAATTCCTGTTGCATCTGAAAGTAGCAACTAGCCCGATTACAATGGTGTGTGTACTTCGCCACTAGGCCATTCCTGTTATTGGTTTCGAGTATCAGACCTGCGAAAATTTTGATGGTTTCTCAACCATTCCTTAACTTCAAACTCCCATATCTCGCGAACGGATTGACGAACTCGAGAATTTCCCGTTGCATCTGAAAGTAGAAACTCGCGGGATTACAATGGTGTGTGTATCTTTCCCCTAGGCCATTCCAGTTTTTCGTTTCTAGCATCAGAATTGCGAAAATTTTGATGGTTTCTCAGCCATTCCTTAAATTCAAACTCCCATATCTCGCGAACGGATTGACGAACTCGAGAAGTTCCAGTTGCGTCTGAAAGTAAAACTCGCCCGATTACAATGGTGTGTGTACTTTCCCCTAGGCCGTTCCCGTTATTGGTTTCGAGTATCAGATTTGCGAAAATTTTGATGGTTTCTCAACCATTCCTTAACTTCAAACTCCCATATCTCGCGAACGTATTGAAGAACTCGAGAAATTCCAGTTGCATCTGAAAGTAGAAACTCGCCCGATTACAGTGGTGTGTGTATCTTTCCCCTAGGCTATTCCAGTTATTCGTTTCTAGCATCAGAATTGCGAAAATTTTGATGGTTTCTCAACAATTCCTTAACTTCAAACTCCCATATCTCGCGAACGGATTGACGAACTCGAGAAATTCCTGTTGCATCTGATAGTAGAAATTCGCCCGATTACAATGGTGTGTGTACTTTTCCCCTAGGCCATTCCAGTTATTGGTTTCGAGTATCAGACGTGCGAAAATTTTGATGGTTTCTCAACCATTCCCTAATTTCAAACTGCCGTATCTCGCGAACGGATTGACGAGCTCGAGAAATTCCTATGGCATATGAAAGTAGGAACTCGCCCGATTGCAACGGCATGTGTATTTTTCCGCTAGGCCATTGTAGTTATTGGTTTCGGGTATCAGACTTGCGAAAATTTTGATGGTTTCTCAAACATTCCTTAATTTCAAACTCCCATATCTCGCGAATGGATTGACGAACTCGAGTAATTCCTGTTGCATCTGAAAGTAGAAACTCGCCCGAATACAATGGTGTGTGTATCTTTCCCCTAGGCCATTCCAGTTATTCGTTTCTAGCATCAGAACTGCGAAAATTTTGATGGTTTCTCAACCATTCCTTAACTTCAAACTCCCATATCTCGCGAACGAATTGACGAACTCGAGAAATTCCAGTTGCATATGAAAGTAGAAACTCGCCCGATTACAACGGCATGTGTATTTTTCCGCTAGGCCATTGTAGTTATTGGTTTCGTGTGTCAGACTTGCGAAAATTTTGATGGTTTCTCAACCATTCCTTAACTTCAAACTCCCATATCTCGCGAACGTATTGACGAACTCGAGAAATTCCAGTTGCATCTGAAAGTAGAAACTCGCTCGATTGCAACTGTATGTGTATTTTTCCCCTGGGCCATTGTAGTTATTGGTTTCGTGTGTCAGACTTGCGAAAATTTTGATGGTTTCTCAACCATTCCTTAACTTCAAACTCCCATATCTCGCGAACGTATTGACGAACTCGAGAAATTCCAGTTGCATCTGAAAGTAGAAACTCGCTCGATTGCAAAGGTGTGTGTACTTTTCCCCCAGGCCATTCCAGGTATTGGATTCGAGTTTAAGATTTGGGAAAATTTTGATGGTTCCTCAACCATTCCTTAACTTCAAACTCCCATATCTCGCGCACGGATTGACGAAATCGAGAAATTCCTGTTGGATCTGAAAGCAGAAACTCGCCCGATTACATTGGTTTGTGTATCTTTCCCCTAGGCCATTCCAGTTGTTCGTTTCTAGCATCAGAATTGCGAAAATTTTGATGGTTTCTCAACCATTCCTAAATTCAAACTCCCATGTCTCGCGAACGGATTGACCAACTCGAGAAATTCCTGTTGCATCTGAAAGTAGAAACTCGCCCGATTACAACGGCATGTGCATTTTTCCGCTAGGCCATTGTAGTTATTGGTTTCGTGTATCAGACTTGCGAAAATTTTGATGGTTTCTCAAACATTCCTTAATTTCAAACTCCCATATCTCGCGAACGGATTGACGAACTCGAGAAATTCCAGTTGCATCTGAAAGTAGATACTCGCCCGATTATAACGGCATGTGTACTTTTCCCCTAGGCCATTCCAGTTATTCGTTTCTAGCATCAGAATTGCGAAAATTTTGATGGTTTCACAACCATTCCTTAACTTCAAACTCCCATATCTCGCAAACGGAATGACGAACTCGAGAAATTCCAATTGCACCTGAAAGCAGAAACTCGCCGAATAAAACGGTATGTGAATTTTTCCCCTAGGCCATTCCAGTTATTGGTTTCGAGTATCAGACAAGCGAAAATATTCATGCTTTCTCAAGCATTCCTTACCTTCACACTCCCATATCTCGCGAACGGAATGACGAACTCGAGAAAATCTTGTTGCCTCTGAAATTAGGAAGTCGCCCGATTACAACGATATGTGTATTTTTCCCCTAGGCCTTTGTAGTTATTGGTTTCGTTTATCAGACTAACTAAAATTTTGATGGCTTCTCAACCACTCCTAAACTTTAAACTTCCATATCTCGCTAACGGATTGACGAACTCGAGAAATTCCTATTGCACCTGAAAGCAGAAACTCGCCCGATTACAACCGTATGTGTATTTTTGCCCTAAGCCATTCTAGTTATTCGTTTCAAGCATCAGAATTGCGAAAATTTGATGGTTTCTCAACCATTCCTTAACTTCAAACTCCCATATCTCGCGAACGGAATGACGAACTCGAGAAATTCCAGTTGCATCTGAGAGCAGAAACTCGTCCGATTACAACGGTATGTATATTTTTGCCCTAGACAATAGTAGTTATTCGTTTCAAGTATCAGTATTACGAAAATTTGGTGGTTTCTCAACCATTCCTTAACTTCAAACTCCCATATCTCGCGCACGGATTGAAGAACTCGAGAAATTCCTGTTGGATCTGAAAGTAGAAACTCGCCCGATTACATTGGTGTGTGTATCTTTCCACTAGGCCATTCCAGTTATTCGTTTCTAGCATCAGAATTGCGAAAATTTTGATGGTTTCTCAACCATTCCTAAATTCAAACTCCCATGTCTCGCGAACGGATTGACCAACTCGAGAAATTCCTGTTGCATCTGAAAGTAGAAACTCGCCCGATTACAACGGCATGTGCATTTTTCCCCTAGGCCATTGAAGTTATTGGTTTGAAGTATCAGATTTGCGAAAATTTTGATGGTTTCTCAACCATTCCTTAACTTCAAACTCCCGTATCTCGCGAACGGATTGACGAACTCGAGAAATTCCTGTTGCATCTGAAAGTAGAAACTCGCCCGATTACAATGGTGTGTGTACTTTTGCCCTAGGCCATTGTAGTTATTGGTTTCGAGTATCAGACTTGCGAAAATTTTCATGGTTTCACAACCATTCCTTAACTTCAAACTCCCATATCTCGCAAACGGAATGACGAACTCGAGAAATTCCAGTTGCACCTGAAAGCACAAACTCGCCGAATAAAACGGTATGTGAATTTTTCCCCTAGGCCATTCCAGTTATTGGTTTCGAGTATCAGACCAGCGAAAATATTCATGCTTTCTCAAGCATTCCTTACCTTCACACTCCCATATCTCGCGAACGGAATGACGAACTCGAGAACTCGAGAAAATCTTGCCTCTGAAATTAGGAAGTCGCCCGATTACAACGATATGTGTATTTTTCCCCTAGGCCTTTGTAGTTATTGGTTTCGGGTATCAGACTAACTAAAATTTTGATGGCTTCTCAACCACTCCTAAACTTTAAACTTCCATATCTTGCTAACGGATTGACGAACTCGAGAAGTTCCAGTTGCACCTGAAAGCAGAAACTCGCCGAATAAAACGGTTTGTGTATCTTTGCCCTAGGCCATAGTAGTTATTTGTTTCGAGTATCAGATTTGATTAAATTTTGATGGTTTCTCAACCATTCCTTAACTTCAAACTCCCATATCTCGCGAACGGACTGACGAACTCGAAAAATTCCTGTTGCATCTGAAAGCAGAAACACGCCCGATTACAACGGTATGTGTATTTTTGAACTAAGCCATTCTAGTTATTCGTTTCAAGCATCAGGATTACGAAAATTTGATGGTTTCTCTACCATTCCTTAATTTCAAACTCCCATATCTCGCGAACGGATTGACGAACTCGAGAAATTCCTGTTGCATCTGAAAGCAGAAACTCGCCCGATTACAACGGTATGTGTATTTTTGCCCTAAGCCATTCTATTTATTCGTTTCAAGCATCAGACTTGCGATAATTTTGATGTTTGCTCAACCATTCCTTAACTTCAAACTCCCATATCTCGCGAAAGGATTGACGAACTCGAGAAATTCCTGTTGCATCTGAAAGCAGAAACTCGCCCGATTACAGCGGTATGTGTATTTTTGCCCTAAGCCATTCTATTTATTCGTTTCAAGCATCAGTCTTGCGATAATTTTGATGTTTGCTCTACCATTCCTTAACTTCAAACTCCCATATCTCGCGAAAGGATTGACGAACTCGAGAAATTCCTGTTGCATCTGAAAGAAGAAACTCGCCCGATTACAATGCTATGTGTATCTTTGCACTAGGCTACAGTAGTTATTGGTTTCGAGTATCAGACTTGTGAAAATTTTGATGGTTTCTCAACCATTCCTCAACATCAAACTCCCATATCGCGCGAACGGATTGAGGAACTCGAGAAATTCCTGTTGCATCTAAAAGTAGAAACTCGCCCGATTACAACGGTATCTGTATTTTTCCCCTAGGCCATTCCAGTTATTGGTTTCGAGTATCAGACCAGCGAAAATTTTCATGGTTTCTCAACCATTCCTTAAGTTCAAACTCCCATATTTCGCGAACGGGTTGACGAATTCGAGAAATTCCTGTTGCATCTGAAAGTAGAGACTCGCCCGATTACAACGATATGTGTATTTTTGCCCTAGACAATAGTAGTTATTCGTTTCAAGTATCAGAGTTGCGAAAATTTGATGGTTTCTCAACCGTTCCTTAACTTCAAACTCCCATATCTCGCGAACGGAATGACGAACTCGAGAAATTCCAGTTGCATCTGAGAGCAGAAACTCGACCGATTACAACGGTATGTGTATTTTTGCACTAGACAATAGAAGTTATTCGTTTCAACTATCAGAATTACGAAAATTTGATGGTTTCATAACCATTCCATCACTTCAAACTTCCATATCACGCGAACGGATTGACGAACTCGAGAAATTCCTGTTGCATCTGAAAGCAGAAACTCGACCGATTACAACGGTGTGTGTATTTTTGCCCTAGGGCATAGTAGCTATTCGTTTCGAGTATCAGACTTGCGAAAATTTTGATGGTTTCTCAACCATTCATAAACTCCAAACTCCGATATTTTGCGAACGGATTGACGAATCCGAAAAATTTCTGTTGCATCTAAAAGTAGAAATCCTCCCGACTACAACAGTATGTGTATTTTTCCCCTAGGCCATAGTAGTTACTAGTTTCGAGTATCAGACCTGCGAAAATTTTGATGGTTTCTCAACCATTCCTTAACTCCAAACTCCGATATTTCGCGAACGGATTGACGAAGCCGAAAAATTTCTGTTGCACCTGAAAGTAGAAATTCTCCTGATTACAACGGTATGTGTATTTTTGCCCTGGGCCATAGTTGTTATTGGTTCCGTGTAACAGACATGCGAAAATTTTGATGGTTTCTCAACCATTCCTTAACTCCAAAGTCCGATATTTCGCGAACGGATTGACGAATCCGAAAAATTTCTGTTGCATCTGAAAGTAGAAACTCGCCCGATTACAACGGTATGTGAATTTTCCCCTAGGCCATTGTAGTTATTGGTTTCGAGTATCAGACTTACGAAAATTTTGATGGTTTCTCAACCATTCCTTAACTTCAAACTCCCATATCTCGCGAACCGATTGACGAACTCGAGAAATTCCTGTTGCATGTGTAAGTAGATACTCGCCCGATTACAGTGGTGTATGTATTTTTCCCCTAGGCCATTGTAGTTATTGGTTTCGGGTATCAGACTTGCGAAAATTTTGATGGTTTCTCAACCATTCATAAACTCCAAACTCCGATATTTCGCGAACGGATTGACGAATCCGAAAAATTTCTGTTGAATCTCAAAGTAGAATCCCTCCAGATTACAACACTATGTGTATTTTTCCCCTAGGCCATAGTAGTTATTTGTTTCGAGTATCAGACCAGCGAAAATTTTGATGGTTTCTCAAACATTCCTTAACTCCAAACTCCGATATTTCGCGAACGGATTGACGAATCAGAAAAATTTCTTTTGCATTTCAATGTAGAAACTCTCCCGATTACAACGGTATGTGTATTTTTCCCTTAGGCCATTCCATTTATTGGTTTCGAGTATCAGACTTGCGAATATTTTGATGGTTTCTCAACCATTCATAAACTCCAAACACCGATATTTTGCGAACGGATTGACGAATCCGAAAAATTTCTGTTGCATCTAAAAGTAGAAATCCTCCCGACTACAACAGTATGTGTATTTTTCCCCTAGGCCATAGTAGTTAATAGTTTCGAGTATCAGACCAGCGAAAATTTTGATGGTTTCTCAACCATTCCTTAACACCAAACTCCGATATTTCGCGAACGGATTGACGAAGCCGAAAAATTTCTGTGGCACCTGAAAGTAGAAATTCTCCTGATTACAACGGTATGTGTATTTTTGCCCTGGGCCATAGTTGTTATTGGTTCCGTGTAACAGACATGCGAAAATTTTGATGGTTTCTCAACCATTCCTTAACTCCAAAGTCCGATATTTCGCGAAAGGATTGACGAATCCGAAAAATTTCTGTTGCATCTGAAAGTAGAAACTCTCCCGATTACAACAGTATGTGTATTTTTCCCCTAGGCCATAGTAGTTATTGGTTTCGAGTATCAGACCAGCGAAAATATTGATGGTTTCTCAACCATTCCTTAACTTCAAACTCCCATATCTCGCGAACGGATTATCGAACTCGAGAAATTCCTGTTGAATGTGAAAGTAGAAACTCGCCCGATTACAATGCTGTGTGTATTTTTCCCCTAGGCCATTGTTGTTATTGGTTTCGAGTACCAGACTTGCGAAAATTTTGATGGTTTCTCAACCATTCATTAACTCCAAAATCCGATATTTCGGGAACGGATTGCCGAAACCGAAAAATTTCTGTTGCATCTGAAAGTAGAAACACTCCCAATTACAACAGTATGTGTATTTTTCCCCTAGGCCATAGTAGTTATTTGTTTCGAGTGTCTGACCAGCGAAAATTTTGATGGTTTCTCAACCATTCCTTAACTTCAAACTCCCATATCCCGCGAACGGATTGACAGACTCGAGAAATTCCTGTCGCATCTGAAAGCAGATACTCGCCCGATTACAGCTGCATGTGTAGTTTTGCCCTAGGCCGTAATTGCTATTGGTTTCGAGTATGAGACTTACGAAAATTTTGATGGTTTCTCAACCATTCCTTAACTTCAAACTCCCATATCTCGCGAACGGATTGTCGAACTCGAGAAATTCCTGTTGCATGTGAAAGTAGAAACTCGCCCGATTACAATGGTGTGTGTATTTTTCCCCTAGGGCATTGTAGTTATTGGTTTCGAGTATCAGACTTGCGAAAATTTTGATGGTTTCTCAACCATTCCTCAACTCCAAAGTCCGATATTTCGCGAACGGATTGACGAATCCGAAAAATTTCTGTTGCATCTGAAAGTAGAAACACTCCCGATTACAACAGTATGTGTATTTTTCCCCTAGGCCATAGTAGTTATTTGTTTCGAGTGTCAGACCAGCGAAAATTTTGATGGTTTCTCAACCATTCCTTAAATTCAAACTCCCATATCTCGCGAACCGATTGACGAACTCGAGAAATTCCTGTTGCATGTGTAAGTAGAGACTCGCCCGATTACAACGGTATGTGTATTTTTGCCCTAGGCCATAGTAGTTATTGGTTTCGAGTATCAGACTTACGAAAATTTTGATGGTTTCTCAACCATTCCTTAACATCAAACTCCCATATCTCGCGAACCGATTGACGAACTCGAGAAATTCCTGTTGCATGTGTAAGTAGAGACTCGCCCGATTACAATGGTGTTTGTATTTTTCCCCTAGGCCATTGTAGTTATTGGTTTCGAGTATCAGACTTACGAAAATTTTGATGGTTTCTCAACCATTCATAAAATCCAAACTCCGATATTTCGGGCCCGGATTGACGAAACCGAAAAATTTCTGTTGCATCTCAAAGTAGAAACCCTCCCGATTACAACAGTATGTGTATTTTTCCCCTAGGCCATAGTAGTTATTTGTTTCGAGTACCAGACCAGCGAAAATCTTGATGGTTTCTCAACCATTCCTTAACTTCAAACTCCCATATCCCGCGAACGGATTGACGGACTCGAGAAATTCCTGTCGCATCTGAAAGCAGAAACTCGCCCGATTACAGCTGCATGTGTAGTTTTGCCCTAGGCCGTAGTTGCTATTGGTTTCGAGTATCAGACTTACGAAAATTTTGATGGTTTCTCAACCATTCCTTAACTTCAAACTCCCATATCTCGCGAACGGATTGTCGAACTCGAGAAATTCCTGTTGCATGTGAAAGTAGAAACTCGCCCGATTACAATGGTGTGTGTATTTTTCCCCTAGGCCATTGTAGTTATTGGTTTCGAGTATCAGACTTGCGAAAATTTTGATGGTTTCTCAACCATTCCTTATCTTCAAACTCCCATATCTGGCGAACGGATTGACGAACTCGAGAAATTCCTGTTGCATCTGAAAGCAGAAACTCGCCCGATTACAACGCTATATGTATTTTTGCCCTAGGCCATCCAGTTATTGGTTTCGAGTATCAGACTTGCGAAAATTTTGATGGTTTTTCAACCATTCATTAATTCCTAACTCCGATATTACGCGAACGGATTGACGAATCCGAAAAATTTCGGTTGCATCTGAAAGTAGAAACTCTCCCAATTACAACAGTATGTGTATTTTTCCCCTAGGCCATAGTAGTTATTTGTTTCGAGTATCAGACTTGCGCAAATTTTGATGGTTTCTCAACCATTCCTTAACTCCAAAGTCCGATATTTCGCGAAAGGATTGACGAATCCGAAAAATTTCTGTTGCATCTCAAAGTAGAAACTCTCCCGATTACAACGGTATGTGTATTTGTCCCCTAGGCCGTTCCAGTTTTTGGTTTCGAGTATCAGAGTTACGAAAATTTTGATGGTTTCTCAACCATTCCTTATCTTCAAACTCCCATATCTGGCGAACGGATTGACGAACTCGAGAAATTCCTGTTGCATCTGAAAGCAGAAACTCGCCCGATTACAACGCTATATGTATTTTTGCCCTAGGCCATCCAGTTATTGGTTTCGAGTATCAGACTTGCGAAAATTTTGATGGTTTTTCAACCATTCATTAATTCCTAACTCCGATATTACGCGAACGGATTGACGAATCCGAAAAATTTCGGTTGCATCTGAAAGTAGAAACTCTCCCAATTACAACAGTATGTGTATTTTTCCCCTAGGCCATAGTAGTTATTTGTTTCGAGTATCAGACTTGCGCAAATTTTGATGGTTTCTCAACCATTCCTTAACTCCAAACTCCCATATCTCGCGAACGGATTGACGGACTCGAGAAATTCCAGTTGCATCTGAAAGCAGAAACTCGCCTGATTACAACGGTATGTGAATTTTTGTCCTAGGCCATAGTAGTTATTGGTTTCGAGTATCAGACTTCCGAAAATTTTGATGGTTTCCCAACCATTCCATAACTTCAAACTCCCATATCTCGCGAACCGATTGACGAACTCGAGAAACTCCTGTTGCATGTGTAAGTAGAGACTCGCCCGATTACAGTGGTGTATGTATTTTTCCCCTAGGCCATTGTAGTTATTGGTTTCGGGTATCAGACTTGCGAAAATTTTGATGGTTTCTCAACCATTCATAAACTCCAAACTCCGATATTTCGCGAACGGATTGACGAATCCGAAAAATTTCTGTTGCATCTCAAAGTAGAATCCCTCCAGATTACAACACTATGTGTATTTTTCCCCTTGGCCATAGTAGTTATTTGTTTCGAGTATCAAACCAGCGAAAATTTTGATGGTTCCTCAACCATTCCTTAACTCCAAACTCCGATATTTCGCGAACGGATTGACGAATCAGAAAAATTTCTGTTGCATTTCAAAGTAGAAACTCTCCCGATTACAACGGTATGTGTATTTTTCCCTTAGGCCATTCCATTTATTGGTTTCGAGTATCAGACTTGCGAAAATTATGATGGTTTCTCAACCATTCCTTAACTTCAAACTCCCATATCTCGCGAACGGATTGACGAACAGGAGAAATTCCTGTCGCATCTGAAAGCAGAAACTCGCCCGATTACAACGGTATGTGAATTTTTGCCCTAGGCCATAGTAGTTATTGGTTTCGAGTATCAGACTTACGAAAATTTTGATGGTTTCTCAACCATTCCTTAACTTCAAACTCCCATATCTCGCGAACCGATTGACGAACTCGAGAAATTCCTGTTGCATGTGTAAGTAGAGACTCGCCCGATTACAATGGTGTGTGTATTTTTCCCCTAGGCCATTGTAGTTATTGGTTTCGAGTATCAGACTTACGAAAATTTTGATGGTTTCTCAACCATTCATAAAATCCAAACTCCGATATTTCGGGAACGGATTGACGAAACCGAAAAATTTCTGTTGCATCTCAAAGTAGAAACCCTCCCGATTACAACAGTATGTGTATTTTTCCCCTAGGCCATAGTAGTTATTTGTTTCGAGTGTCAGACCAGCGAAAATTTTGATGGTTTCTCAACCATTCCTTAATTTCAAACTCCCATATCTCGCGAACGGATTATCGAACTCGAGAAATTCCTGTTGAATGTGAAAGTAGGAACTCGCCCGATTACAATGGTGTGTGTATTTTTCCCCTAGGCCATAGTAGTTATTTGTTTCGAGTATCAGACTTGCGCAAATTTTGATGGTTTCTCAACCATTCCTTAACTTCAAACTCCCATATCTCGCGAACGGATTGACGAACAGGAGAAATTCCTGTCGCATCTGGAAGCAGAAACTCGCCCGATTACAAAGGTATGTGAATTTTTGCCCTAGGCCATAGTAGTTATTGGTTTCGAGTATCAGACTTACGAAAATTTTGATGGTTTCTCAACCATTCCTTAACTTCAAACTCCCATATCTCGCGAACCGATTGACGAACTCGAGAAATTTCTGTTGCATTTCAAAGTAGAATCTCTCCCGATTACAACGGTATGTGTATTTTTCCCTTAGGCCATTCCATTTATTGGTTTCGAGTATCAGACTTGCGAAAATTTTGATGGTTTCTCAACCATTCCTTAACTTCAAACTCCCATATCTCGCGAACGGATTGACGAACAGGAGAAATTCCTGTCGCATCTGAAAGCAGAAACTCGCCCGATTACAACGGTATGTGAATTTTTGCCCTAGGCCATAGTAGTTATTGGTTTCGAGTATCAGACTTACGAAAATTTTGATGGTTTCTCAACCATTCCTTAACTTCAAACTCCCATATCTCGCGAACCGATTGACGAACTCGAGAAATTCCTGTTGCATGTGTAAGTAGAGACTCGCCCGATTACAATGGTGTGTGTATTTTTCCCCTAGGCCATTGTAGTTATTGGTTTCGAGTATCAGACTTACGAAAATTTTGATGGTTTCTCAACCATTCATAAACTCCAAACTCCGATATTTCGCGAACGGATTGACGAATCCGAAAAATTTTTGTTGCATCTCAAAATAGAATCCCTCCAGATTACAACACTATGTGTATTTTTCCCCTTGGCCATAGTAGTTATTTGTTTCGAGTATCAAACCAGCGAAAATTTTGATGGTTTCTCAGCCATTCCTTAACTCCAAACTCCGATATTTCGCGAACGGATTGACGAATCAGAAAAATTTCTGTTGCATTTCAAAGTAGAAACTCTCCCGATTACAACGGTATGTGTATTTTTCCCTTAGGCCATTCCATTTATTGGTTTCGAGTATCAGACTTGCGAAAATTTTGATGGTTTCTCAACCATTCCTTAACTTCAAACTCCCATATCTCGCGAACGGATTGACGAACAGGAGAAATTCCTGTCGCATCTTAAAGCAGAAACTCGCCCGATTACAACGGTATGTGTATTTTTGCCCTAGGCCATAGTAGTTATTGGTTTCGAGTATCAGACTTACGAAAATTTTGATGGTTTCTCAACCATTCCTTAACTTCGAACTCCCATATCTCGCGAACGGATTGACGAACACGAGAAATTCCTGTCGCATCTTAAAGCAGAAACTCGCCCGATTACAACGGTATGTGTATTTTTGCCCTAGGCCATAGTAGTTATTGGTTTCGAGTATCAGACTTACGAAAATTTTGATGGTTTCTCAACCATTCCTTAACTTCAAACTCCCATATCTCGCGAACCGATTGACGAACTCGAGAAATTCCTGTTGCATGTGTAAGTAGAGACTCGCCCGATTACAATGGTGTGTGTATTTTTCCCCTAGGCCATAGTAGTTATTTGTTTCGAGTATCAGACTTGCGATAACTTTGATCGTGTCTCAACCATTCCTTAACTTCAAACTCCCATATCTCGCGAACCGATTGACGAACTCGAGAAATTCCTGTTGCATGTGTAAGTAGAGACTCGCCCGATTACAATGGTGTGTGTATTTTTCCCCTAGGCCATTGTAGTTATTGGTTTCGAGTATCAGACTTACGAAAATTTTGATGGTTTCTCAACCATTCATAAAATCCAAACTCCGATATTTCGGGAACGGATTGACGAAACCGAAAAATTTCTGTTGCATCTCAAAGTAGAAACCCTCCCGATTACAACAGTATGTGTATTTTTCCCCTAGGCCATAGTAGTTATTTGTTTCGAGTGTCAGACCAGCGAAAATTTTGATGGTTTCTCAACCATTCCTTAATTTCAAACTCCCATATCTCGCGAACGGATTATCGAACTCGAGAAATTCCTGTTGAATGTGAAAGTAGGAACTCGCCCGATTACAATGGTGTGTGTATTTTTCCCCTAGGCCATAGTAGTTATTTGTTTCGAGTATCAGACTTGCGCAAATTTTGATGGTTTCTCAACCATTCCTTAACTTCAAACTCCCATATCTCGCGAACGGATTGACGAACAGGAGAAATTCCTGTCGCATCTGGAAGCAGAAACTCGCCCGATTACAAAGGTATGTGAATTTTTGCCCTAGGCCATAGTAGTTATTGGTTTCGAGTATCAGACTTACGAAAATTTTGATGGTTTCTCAACCATTCCTTAACTTCGAACTCCCATATCTCGCGAACGGATTGACGAACACGAGAAATTCCTGTCGCATCTTAAAGCAGAAACTCGCCCGATTACAACGGTATGTGTATTTTTGCCCTAGGCCATAGTAGTTATTGGTTTCGAGTATCAGACTTACGAAAATTTTGATGGTTTCTCAACCATTCCTTAACTTCAAACTCCCATATCTCGCGAACCGATTGACGAACTCGAGAAATTCCTGTTGCATGTGTAAGTAGAGACTCGCCCGATTACAATGGTGTGTGTATTTTTCCCCTAGGCCATAGTAGTTATTTGTTTCGAGTATCAGACTTGCGATAACTTTGATCGTGTCTCAACCATTCCTTAACTTCAAACTCCCATATCTCTCGAACGGATTGACGAACTCCAGAAATTCTTGTTGCATCTGAAAGTAGAAACTCGCCCGATTACAACGGTATGTGTATTTTTGTCCTAGGCCATAGTAGTTATTGGTTTCGAGTGTCAGACTTACGAAAATTTTGATGGTTTCCCAACCATTCCTTAACTTCGAACTCCCATATCTCGCGAACCGATTGACGAACTCGAGAAATTCCTGTTGCATGTGTAAGTAGAGACTCGCCCGATTACAATGGTGTGTGTATTTTTCCCCTAGGCCATTGTAGTTATTGGTTTCGAGTATCAGACTTACGAAAATTTTGATGGTTTCTCAACCATTCATAAAATCCAACCTCCGATATTTAGGGCCCGGATTGACGAAACCGAAAAATTTCTGTTGCATCTCAATGTAGAAACCCTCCCGATTACAACAGTATGTGTATTTTTCCCCTAGGCCATAGTAGTTATTTGTTTCGAGTGTCAGACCAGCGAAAATTTTGATGGTTTCTCAACCACTCCTTAACTTCAAACTCCCATATCTTGCGAACGGATTATCGAACTCGAGAAATTCCTGTCGCATCTGAAAGCAGGAACTCGCCCGATTACAGCTGCATGTGTAGTTTTGCCCTAGGCCGTAGTTGCTATTGGTTTCGAGTACCAGACTTGCAAAAATTTTGATGGTTTCTCAACCTATCATTAACTCCAAATTCCGATATTTCGGGAACGGATTGCCGAAACCGAAAAATTTCTGTTGCATCTGAAAGTAGAAACACTCCCAATTACAACAGTATGTGTATTTTTCCCCTAGGCCATAGTAGTTATTTGTTTCGTGTGTCAGACCAGCGAAAATTTTGATGGTTTCTCAACCATTCCTTAACTTCAAACTCCCATATCCCGCGAACGGATTGACGGACTCGAGAAATTCCTGTCGCATCTGAAAGCAGAAACTCGCCCGATTACAACGGTATGTGAATTTTTGCCCTAGGCCATAGTAGTTATTGGTTTCGAGTATCAGACTTACGAAAATTTTGATGGTTTCTCAACCATTCCTTAACTTCAAACTCCCATATCTCGCGAACCGATTGACGAACTCGAGAAATTCCTGTTGCATGTGTAAGTAGAGACTCGCCCGATTACAATGGTGTGTGTATTTTTCCCCTAGGCCATTGTAGTTATTGGTTTCGAGTATCAGACTTACGAAAATTTTGATGGTTTCTCAACCATTCATAAACTCCAAACTCCGATATTTCGCGAACGGATTGACGAATCCGAAAAATTTCTGTTGCATCTCAAAATAGAATCCCTCCAGATTACAACACTATGTGTATTTTTCCCCTTGGCCATAGTAGTTATTTGTTTCGAGTATCAAACCAGCGAAAATTTTGATGGTTTCTCAGCCATTCCTTAACTCCAAACTCCGATATTTCGCGAACGGATTGACGAATCAGAAAAATTTCTGTTGCATTTCAAAGTAGAAACTCTCCCGATTACAACGGTATGTGTATTTTTCCCTTAGGCCATTCCATTTATTGGTTTCGAGTATCAGACTTGCGAAAATTTTGATGGTTTCTCAACCATTCCTTAACTTCAAACTCCCATATCTCGCGAACGGATTGACGAACAGGAGAAATTCCTGTCGCATCTTAAAGCAGAAACTCGCCCGATTACAACGGTATGTGTATTTTTGCCCTAGGCCATAGTAGTTATTGGTTTCGAGTATCAGTCTTACGAAAATTTTGATGGTTTCTCAACCATTCCTTAACTTCGAACTCCCATATCTCGCGAACGGATTGACGAACACGAGAAATTCCTGTCGCATCTTAAAGCAGAAACTCGCCCGATTACAACGGTATGTGTATTTTTGCCCTAGGCCATAGTAGTTATTGGTTTCGAGTATCAGACTTACGAAAATTTTGATGGTTTCTCAACCATTCCTTAACTTCAAACTCCCATATCTCGCGAACCGATTGACGAACTCGAGAAATTCCTGTTGCATGTGTAAGTAGAGACTCGCCCGATTACAATGGTGTGTGTATTTTTCCCCTAGGCCATAGTAGTTATTTGTTTCGAGTATCAGACTTGCGCAAATTTTCATGGTTTCTCAACCATTCCTTAACTCCAAACTCCCATATCTCGCGAACGGATTGACGGACTCGAGAAATTCCTGTTGCATCTGAAAGCAGAAACTCGCCCGATTACAACGGTATGTGTATTTTTGTCCTAGCCATAGTAGTTATTGGTTTCGAGTGTCAGACTTACGAAAATTTTGATGGTTTCTCAACCATTCCTTAACTTCGAACTCCCATATCTCGCGAACCGATTGACGAACTCGAGAAATTCCTGTTGCATGTGTAAGTAGAGACTCGCCCGATTACAATGGTGTGTGTATTTTTCCCCTAGGCCATTGTAGTTATTGGTTTCGAGTATCAGACTTACGAAAATTTTGATGGTTTCTCAACCATTCATAAAATCCAACCTCCGATATTTAGGGCCCGGATTGACGAAACCGAAAAATTTCTGTTGCATCTCAATGTAGAAACCCTCCCGATTACAACAGTATGTGTATTTTTCCCCTAGGCCATAGTAGTTATTTGTTTCGAGTGTCAGACCAGCGAAAATTTTGATGGTTTCTCAACCACTCCTTAACTTCAAACTCCCATATCTTGCGAACGGATTATCGAACTCGAGAAATTCCTGTCGCATCTGAAAGCAGGAACTCGCCCGATTACAGCTGCATGTGTAGTTTTGCCCTAGGCCGTAGTTGCTATTGGTTTCGAGTACCAGACTTGCAAAAATTTTGATGGTTTCTCAACCTATCATTAACTCCAAATTCCGATATTTCGGGAACGGATTGCCGAAACCGAAAAATTTCTGTTGCATCTGAAAGTAGAAACACTCCCAATTACAACAGTATGTGTATTTTTCCCCTAGGCCATAGTAGTTATTTGTTTCGTGTGTCAGACCAGCGAAAATTTTGATGGTTTCTCAACCATTCCTTAACTTCAAACTCCCATATCCCGCGAACGGATTGACGGTCTCGAGAAATTCCTGTCGCATCTGAAAGCAGAAACTCGCCCGATTACAGCTGCATGTGTAGTTTTGCCCTAGGCCGTAGTTGCTATTGGTTTCGAGTATCAGACTTGCGAAAATTTTGATGGTTTCTCAACCATTCCTCAACTCCAAACTCCGATATTTCGCGAAAGGATTGACGAATCCGAAAAATTTCTGTTGCATCTCAAAGTAGAAACTCTCCCGATTACAACGGTATGTGTATTTTTCCCCTTGGCCGTTCCAGTTTTTGGTTTCGAGTATCAGACTTGCGAAAATTTTGATGGTTTTTCAACCATTCATTAATTCCTAACTCCGATATTACGCGAACGGATTGACGAATCCGAAAAATTTCGGTTGCATCTGAAAGTAGAAACTCTCCCGATTACAACAGTATGTGTATTTTTGCCCTAGGCCATTGTAGTTATTGGTTTCGAGTATCAGACTTCCGAAAATTTTGATGGTTTCTCAACCATTCCTTAACTCCAAACTCCCATATCTCGCGAACGGATTGACGGACTCGAGAAATTCCAGTTGCATCTGAAAGCAGAAACTCGCCCGATAACAACGGTATGTGTATTTTTGTCCTAGGCCATTGTAGTTATTGGTTTCGAGTATCAGACCAGCGAAAATTTTGATGGTTTCTCAACCATTCCTTAACTTCCATCTCCCATATCTCGCGAACGGATAGACGGACTCAAGAAATTCCTGTTGCATCTGAAAGCAGAAACTCGCCCGATTACAACGGCATGTGTATTTTTGCCCTAGGCCGTAGTTGTTATTGGTTTCGAGTATCAGACTTACGAAAATTTTGATGGTTTCTCAACCATTCCTTAACTTCAAACTCCCATATCACGCGAACCGATTGACGAACTCGAGAAATTCCTGTTGCATGTGTAAGTAGAGACTCGCCCGATTACAATGGTGTGTGTATTTTTCCCCTAGGCCATTGTAGTTATTGGTTTCGAGTATCAGACTTACGAAAATTTTGATGGTTTCTCAACCATTCATAAAATCCCAACTCCGATATTTCGGGAACGGATTGACGAAACCGAAAAATTTCTGTTGCATCTCATAGTAGAAACCATCCCGATTACAACAGTATGTGTATTTTTGTCCTAGGCCATAGTAGTTATTGGTTTCGTGTATCAGACTTGCGAAAGTTTTGATGGTTTCTCAACCATTCCTTAACTTCAAACTCCCATGTCTCGCGAACGGATTGACGAACTCGAGAAAGTCCTGTTGCGTCTGAAAGTAGAAACTCGCCCGATTACATCGGTATGTGTATTTTTCCCCTAGGCCATTCCAGTTATTGGTTTCGAGTATCAAACTTGCGAAAATTTTGATGGTTTCTCAACCATTCCTTAACTTCAAACTCCCATATCTCGCGAACGGATTGATGGACTCGAGAAATTCCTGTTGCATCTGAAAGTAGGAACTCGCCCGATTACGATGGTGTGTGTACTTTTCCCCTAGGCCATTGTAGTTATTGGTTTCGAGTATCAGACTTGCGAAAATTTTGATGGTTTCTCAACCATTCCTTAATTTCAAACTCCCATATCTCGCGAACGGATCGACGGACTCGAGAAATTCCTGTTGCATCTGAAAGTAGATACTCGCCCGATTACAATGCTCTTTGAACTTTTCCCCTAGGCCATTCCAGTTATTGGTTTCGAGTATCAGACCAGCGAAAATTTCGATGGATGCTCAACCATTCCTTAACTTCAAACTCCCATATCCCGCGAACGGATTGACGGACTCGAGAAATTCCTGTTGCATCTGAAAGCAGAAACTCGCCCGATTACAACGGCATGTGTATTTTTGCCCTAGGCCATAGTAGTTATTGGTTTCGAGTATCAGACTTACGAAAATTTTGATGGTTTCTCAACCATTCCTTAACTTCAAACTCCCATATCTCGCGAACCGATTGACGAACTCGAGAAATTCCTGTTGCATGTGTAAGTAGAGACTCGCCCGATTACAATGCTGTGTGTATTTTTCCCCTAGGCCATAGTAGTTATTTGTTTCGAGTATCAGACTTGCGCAAATTTTCATGGTTTCTCAACCATTCCTTAACTCCAAACTCCCATATCTCGCGAACGGATTGACGGACTCGAGAAATTCCTGTTGCATCTGAAAGCAGAAACTCGCCCGATTACAACGGTATGTGTATTTTTGTCCTAGGCCATAGTAGTTATTGGTTTCGAGTGTCAGACTTACGAAAATTTTGATGGTTTCTCAACCATTCCTTAACTTCGAACTCCCATATCTCGCGAACCGATTGACGAACTCGAGAAATTCCTGTTGCATGTGTAAGTAGAGACTCGCCCGATTACAATGGTGTGTGTATTTTTCCCCAAGGCCATTGTAGTTATTGGTTTCGAGTATCAGACTTACGAAAATTTTGATGGTTTCTCAACCATTCATAAAATCCAACCTCCGATATTTAGGGCCCGGATTGACGAAACCGAAAAATTTCTGTTGCATCTCAATGTAGAAACCCTCCCGATTACAACAGTATGTGTATTTTTCCCCTAGGCCATAGTAGTTATTTGTTTCGAGTGTCAGACCAGCGAAAATTTTGATGGTTTCTCAACCACTCCTTAACTTCAAACTCCCATATCTTGCGAACGGATTATCGAACTCGAGAAATTCCTGTCGCATCTGAAAGCAGGAACTCGCCCGATTACAGCTGCATGTGTAGTTTTGCCCTAGGCCGTAGTTGCTATTGGTTTCGAGTACCAGACTTGCAAAAATTTTGATGGTTTCTCAACCTATCATTAACTCCAAATTCCGATATTTCGGGAACGGATTGCCGAAACCGAAAAATTTCTGTTGCATCTGAAAGTAGAAACACTCCCAATTACAACAGTATGTGTATTTTTCCCCTAGGCCATAGTAGTTATTTGTTTCGTGTGTCAGACCAGCGAAAATTTTGATGGTTTCTCAACCATTCCTTAACTTCAAACTCCCATATCCCGCGAACGGATTGACGGACTCGAGAAATTCCTGTCGCATCTGAAAGCAGAAACTCGCCCGATTACAGCTGCATGTGTAGTTTTGCCCTAGGCCGTAGTTGCTATTGGTTTCGAGTATCAGACTTGCGAAAATTTTGATGGTTTCTCAACCATTCCTCAACTCCAAACTCCGATATTTCGCGAAAGGATTGACGAATCCGAAAAATTTCTGTTGCATCTCAAAGTAGAAACTCTCCCGATTACAACGGTATGTGTATTTTTCCCCTTGGCCGTTCCAGTTTTTGGTTTCGAGTATCAGACTTGCGAAAATTTTGATGGTTTTTCAACCATTCATTAATTCCTAACTCCGATATTACGCGAACGGATTGACGAATCCGAAAAATTTCGGTTGCATCTGAAAGTAGAAACTCTCCCGATTACAACAGTATGTGTATTTTTGCCCTAGGCCATTGTAGTTATTGGTTTCGAGTATCAGACTTCCGAAAATTTTGATGGTTTCTCAACCATTCCTTAACTCCAAACTCCCATATCTCGCGAACGGATTGACGGACTCGAGAAATTCCAGTTGCATCTGAAAGCAGAAACTCGCCCGATAACAACGGTATGTGTATTTTTGTCCTAGGCCATTGTAGTTATTGGTTTCGAGTATCAGACCAGCGAAAATTTTGATGGTTTCTCAACCATTCCTTAACTTCCATCTCCCATATCTCGCGAACGGATAGACGGACTCAAGAAATTCCTGTTGCATCTGAAAGCAGAAACTCGCCCGATTACAACGGCATGTGTATTTTTGCCCTAGGCCGTAGTTGTTATTGGTTTCGAGTATCAGACTTACGAAAATTTTGATGGTTTCTCAACCATTCCTTAACTTCAAACTCCCATATCACGCGAACCGATTGACGAACTCGAGAAATTCCTGTTGCATGTGTAAGTAGAGACTCGCCCGATTACAATGGTGTGTGTATTTTTCCCCTAGGCCATTGTAGTTATTGGTTTCGAGTATCAGACTTACGAAAATTTTGATGGTTTCTCAACCATTCATAAAATCCCAACTCCGATATTTCGGGAACGGATTGACGAAACCGAAAAATTTCTGTTGCATCTCATAGTAGAAACCATCCCGATTACAACAGTATGTGTATTTTTGTCCTAGGCCATAGTAGTTATTGGTTTCGTGTATCAGACTTGCGAAAGTTTTGATGGTTTCTCAACCATTCCTTAACTTCAAACTCCCATGTCTCGCGAACGGATTGACGAACTCGAGAAAGTCCTGTTGCGTCTGAAAGTAGAAACTCGCCCGATTACATCGGTATGTGTATTTTTCCCCTAGGCCATTCCAGTTATTGGTTTCGAGTATCAAACTTGCGAAAATTTTGATGGTTTCTCAACCATTCCTTAACTTCAAACTCCCATATCTCGCGAACGGATTGATGGACTCGAGAAATTCCTGTTGCATCTGAAAGTAGGAACTCGCCCGATTACGATGGTGTGTGTACTTTTCCCCTAGGCCATTGTAGTTATTGGTTTCGAGTATCAGACTTGCGAAAATTTTGATGGTTTCTCAACCATTCCTTAATTTCAAACTCCCATATCTCGCGAACGGATCGACGGACTCGAGAAATTCCTGTTGCATCTGAAAGTAGATACTCGCCCGATTACAATGCTCTTTGAACTTTTCCCCTAGGCCATTCCAGTTATTGGTTTCGAGTATCAGACCAGCGAAAATTTCGATGGATGCTCAACCATTCCTTAACTTCAAACTCCCATATCCCGCGAACGGATTGACGGACTCGAGAAATTCCTGTTGCATCTGAAAGCAGATACTCGCCCGATTACAACGGCATGTGTATTTTTGCCCTAGGCCGTAGTTGTTATTGGTTTCGAGTATCAGACTTACGAAAATTTTGATGGTTTCTCAACCATTCCTTAACTTCAAACTCCCATATCTCGCGAACCGATTGACGAAATCGAGAAATTCCTGTTGCATGTGTAAGTAGAGACTCGCCCGATTTCAATGGTGTGTGTATTTTTCCCCTAGGCCATTGTAGTTATTGGTTTCGTGTATCAGACTTGCGAAAATTTTGATGGTTTCTCAACCATTCCTTAACTTCAAACTCCCATATCTCGCGAACGGATTGATGGACTCGAGAAATTCCTGTTGCATCTGAAAGTAGAAACTCGCCCGATTACGTTGGTGTGTGTACTTTTCCCCTAGGCCATTGTAGTTATTGGTTTCGTGTATCAGACTTGCGAAAATTTTGATGGTTTCTCAACCATTCCTTAATTTCAAACTCCCATATCTCGCGAACGGATCGACGGACTCGAGAAATTCCTCTTGCATCTGAAAGTAGATACTCGCCCGATTACAATGCTGTTTGTACTTTTCCCCTAGGCCATTCCAGTTATTGGTTTCGAGTATCAGACCAGCAAAAATTTCGATGGATTCTCAACCATTCCTTAACTTCAAACTCCCATATCCCGCGAACGGATTGACGGACTCGAGAAATTCCTGTTGCATCTGAAAGCAGAAACTCGCCCGATTACAACGGCATGTGTATTTTTGCCCTAGGCCGTAGTTGTTATTGGTTTCGAGTATCAGACTTACGAAAATTTTGATGGTTGCTCAAACATTCCTTAAATTCAAACTCCCATATCTCGCGAACCGATTGACGAAATCGAGAAATTCCTGTTGCATGTGTAAGTAGAGACTCGCCCGATTTCAATGGTGTGTGTATTTTTCCCCTAGGCCATTGTGGTTTTTGGTTTCGAGTATCAGACTTGCGAGAATTTTGATGGTTTCTCAACCATTCCTTAACTTCAAACTCCCATATCTCGCGAACGGATTGATGGACTCGAGAAATTCCTGTTGCACCTGAAAGTAGAAACTCGCCCGATTACGATGGTGTGTGTACATTTCCCCTAGGCCATTGTAGTTATTGGTTTCGTGTTTCAGACTTGCGTAAATTTTGATGGTTTCTCAACCATTCCTTAACTTCAAACTCCCATATCTCGCGAACGGATTAATGGACTCGAGAAATTCCTGTTGCACCTGAAAGTAGAAACTCGCCCGATTACGATGGTGTGTGTACTTTTCCCCTAGGCCATTCCAGTTATTTGTTTCGAGTATCAGACCAGCGAAAATTTCGATGGATTCTCAACCATTCCTTAACTTCAAACTCCCATATCCCGCGAACGGATTGACGGACTCGAGAAATTCCTGTTGCATCTGAAAGCAGAAACTCGCTCGATTACAACGGCATGTGTATTTTTGCCCTAGGCCGTAGTTGTTATTGGTTTCGAGTATCAGACTTACGAAAATTTTGATGGTTTCTCAACCATTCCTTAAATTCAAACTCCCATATCTCGCGAACCGATTGACGAAATCGAGAAATTCCTGTTGCATGTGTAAGTAGAGACTCGCCCGATTTCATTGGTGTGTGTATTTTTCCCCTAGGCCATTGTAGTTATTGGTTTCGTGTATCAGACTTGCGAAAATTTTGATGGTTTCTCAACCATTCCTTAACTTCAAACTCCCATATCTCGCGAACGCATTGATGGACTCGAGAGATTCCTGTTGGATCTGAAAGTAGAAACTCGCCCGATTACGATGGTGTGTGTACTTTTCCCCTAGGCCATTGTAGTTATTGGTTTCGTGTATCAGACTTGCGAAAATTTTGATGGTTTCTCAACCATTCCTTAACTTCAAACTCCCATATCTCGCGAACGGATTGATGGACTCGAGAAATTCCTGTTGCACCTGAAAGTAGAAACTCGCCCGATTACGATGGTGTGTGTACTTTTCCCCTAGGCCATTGTAGTTATTGGTTTCGAGTATCAGACTTGCGAAAATTTTGATGGTTTCCTCAACCATTCCTTAATTTCAAACTCCCATATCTCGCGAACGGATCGACGGACTCGAGAAATTCCTGTTGCATCTGAAAGTAGATACTCGCCCGATTACAATGCTCTTTGTATTTTTCCCCTAGGCCATTGTAGTTATTGGTTTCGTGTATCAGACTTGCGAAAATTTTGATGGTTTCTCAACCATTCCTTAACTTCAAACTCCCATATCTCGCGAACGCATTGATGGACTCGAGAGATTCCTGTTGGATCTGAAAGTAGAAACTCGCCCGATTACGATGGTGTGTGTACTTTTCCCCTAGGCCATTGTAGTTATTGGTTTCGTGTATCAGACTTGCGAAAATTTTGATGGTTTCTCAACCATTCCTTAACTTCAAACTCCCATATCTCGCGAACGGATTGATGGACTCGAGAAATTCCTGTTGCACCTGAAAGTAGAAACTCGCCCGATTACGATGGTGTGTGTACTTTTCCCATAGGCCATTGTAGTTATTGGTTTCGAGTATCAGACTTGCGAAAATTTTGATGGTTTCCTCAACCATTCCTTAATTTCAAACTCCCATATCTCGCGAACGGATCGACGGACTCGAGAAATTCCTGTTGCATCTGAAAGTAGATACTCGCCCGATTACAATGCTCTTTGTACTTTTCCCCTAGGCCATTCCAGTTATTGGTTTCGAGTATCAGACCAGCGAAAATTTCGATGGATTCTCAACCATTCCTTAACTTGAAACTCCCATATCCCGCGAACGGATTGACGGACTCGAGAAATTCCTGTTGCATCTGAAAGCAGAAACTCGCCCGATTACAACGGCATTTGTATTTTTGCCCTAGGCCGTAGTTGTTACTGGTTTCGAGTATCAGACTTACGAAAATTTTGATGGTTTCTCAACCATTCCTTAACTTCAAACTCCCATATTTCGCGAACCGATTGACGAAATCGAGAAATTCCTGTTGCATGTGTAAGTAGAGACTCGCCCGATTTCAACGGTGTGTATTTTTCCCCTAGGCCATTGTAGTTATTGGTTTCGTGTATCAGACTTGCGAAAATTTTGATAGTTTGTCAACCATTCATCAACTTCAAACTCCCATATCTCGCGAACAGACTGACGGACTCGAGAAATTGCTGTTGCATTTGAAAGTGCAAACTCGCCCGATTACAACGGTGTATATATTTTTCCCCTAGGCCATTCTAGTTATACGTTTCAGACATCAGAATAGCGAAAATTTTTATGGTTCCTCTAGCATTTCTTAAATCCAAACTCCCATATCTCGCGAGCGGATTGATGACTCCGAAAAATTCCTGTTGCGCCTGAAAGTAGAAACTCGCCCGATTACAACGGTATGTGTATTTTACCCCTAGGCTATTGTAGTTATTGGTTTCGAATATCAGACTTGCAAAAATTTTGATGGTTTCTCAACCATTCCTTAACTTCAAACTCTCATATCTCGCGAGCGGATTGACGGACTCGAGAAATTCCGGTTGCATCTGAAAGTACAAACTCGCCCGATTACAACGGTATATGTATTTTTCCCCTAGGCCATTCTAGTTATACCTTTCAAACATCAGAATTGCGAAAATTTTTATGGTTCCTCAACCATTTCTTAAATCCAAACTCCCATTTCTCGCGAGCGTATTGATGAATCCGAAAAATTCCTGTTGCGCCTAAAAGTAGAATCTCGCCCGATTACAACGGTATGTGTATTTTACCCCTAGGTCATTGTTGTTATTGGTTTCGAGTATCAGATTCCACAAATTTTTATCGTTTCTCAACCATTCCTTAACTTCAAACTCCCATATCTCGCGAACGGAATGACGAACTCGAGAAATTCCTGTTGCATCTGAAGGCAGAAACTCGCACGACTACAATGGTGTGTTTACTTTTCCCCTAGTCTATTCCAGTTATTGGTTTCGAGTATCAGACTTTCGAAAATTTTGATGGTTTCTCAACCATTCCTTAACTTCAAACTCCCATATCTGGCGAACGGATTGACGAACTCGAGAAATTCCTGTTGCATCTGAAAGCAGGAACTCGCCCGATTACAATGCTATGTGTATTTTTGCCCTAGGCCATCCAGTTATTGGTTTCGAGTATCAGACTTGCGAAAATTTTGATGGTATTTCAACCATTCATTAATTCCTAACTCCGATATTACGCGAACGGATTGTCGAATCCGAAAAATTTCGGTTGCATCTGAAAGTAGAAACTCTCCCGATTACAACAGTATGTGTATTTTTCCCCTAGGCCATAGTAGTTATTTATTTCGAGTATCAGACCAGCGAAAATTTTGATGGTTTCTCAACCATTCCTTAACTTCAAACTCCCATATCTCGCGAACGGATAGACGGACTCGAGAAAGTCCTGTTGCGTCTGAAAGCAGAAACTCGCCCGAATACAACGGTATGTGTATTTTTGTCCTATGCCATAGTAATTATTGGTTTCGAGTATCAGACTTACGAAAATTTTGATGGTTTCTCAACCATTCCTTAACTTCGAAATCCCATATCTCGCGAACCGATTGACGAACTCGAGAAATTCCTGTTGCATGTGTAAGTAGAGACTCGCCCGATTACAATGGTGTGTGTATTTTTCCCCTAGGCCATTGTAGTTATTGGTTTCGAGTATCAGACTTACGAAAATTTTGATGGTTTCACAACCATTCATAAAATCCAAACTCCGATATTTCGGGAACGGATTGCCGAAACCGAAAAATTTCTGTTGCATCTGAAAGTAGAAACACTCCCAATTACAACAGTATGTGTATTTTTCCCCTAGGCCATAGTAGTTATTTGTTTCGTGTTTCAGACCAGCGAAAATTTTGATGGTTTCTCAACCATTCCTTAACTTCAAACTCCCATATCCCGCGAACGGATTGACGGACTCGAGAAATTCCTGTCGCATCTGAAAGCAGAAACTCGCCCGATTACAGCTGCATGTGTAGTTTTGCCCTAGGCCGTAGTTGCTATTGGTTTCGAGTATCAGACTTACGAAGATTTTGATGGTTTCTCAACCATTCCTTAACTTCAAACTCCCATATCTCGCGAACGGATTGTCGAACTCGAGAAAATCCTGTTGCATGTGAAAGTAGAAACTCGCCCGATTACAATGGTGTGTGTATTTTTACCCTAGGCCATTGTAGTTATTGGTTTCGAGTATCAGACTTGCGAAAATTTTGATGGTTTCTCAACCATTCCTCAATTTCAAAGTCCGATATTTCGCGAACGGATTGACGAATCCGAAAAATTTCTGTTGCATCTGAAAGTAGAAACACTCCCGATTACAAGAGTATGTGTACTTTTCCCCTAGGCCATTCAAGTTATTCGTTTCTAGCATCAGAATTGCGAAGATTTTGATGGTTTCTCAACAATCTCTTAACTCCAAACTCCGATATTTCGCGAAAGGATTGACGAATCCGAAAAATTTCTGTTGCATCTCAACGTAGAAACTCTCCCGATTACAACGGTATGTGTATTTTTCCCTTAGGCCGTTCCAGTTTTTGGTTTCGAGTATCAGACTTGCGAAAATTTTGATGATTTCTCAACCATTTCTTAACTTCAAACTCCCATATCTGCGAACGGATTGACGAACTCGAGAAATTCCTGTTGCATCTGAAAGCAGAAACTCGCCCGATTACAATGCTATGTGTATTTTTGCCCTAGGCCATCCAGTTATTGGTTTCGAGTATCAGACTTGCGAAAATTTTGATGGTATTTCAACCATTCATTAATTCCTAACTCCGATATTACGCGAACGGATTGTCGAATCCGAAAAATTTCGGTTGCATCTGAAAGTAGAAACTCTCCCGATTACAACAGTATGTGTATTTTTCCCCTAGGCCATAGTAGTTATTTATTTCGAGTATCAGACCAGCGAAAATTTTGATGGTTTCTCAACCATTCCTTAACTTCAAACTCCCATATCTCGCGAACGGATAGACGGACTCGAGAAAGTCCTGTTGCGTCTGAAAGCAGAAACTCGCCCGAATACAACGGTATGTGTATTTTTGTCCTATGCCATAGTAATTATTGGTTTCGAGTATCAGACTTACGAAAATTTTGATGGTTTCTCAACCATTCCTTAACTTCGAAATCCCATATCTCGCGAACCGATTGACGAACTCGAGAAATTCCTGTTGCATGTGTAAGTAGAGACTCGCCCGATTACAATGGTGTGTGTATTTTTCCCCTAGGCCATTGTAGTTATTGGTTTCGAGTATCAGACTTACGAAAATTTTGATGGTTTCACAACCATTCATAAAATCCAAACTCCGATATTTCGGGAACGGATTGACGAAACCGAAAAATTTCTGTTGCATCTCAAAGTAGAAACCCTCCCGATTACAAGAGTATGTGTATTTTTCCCCTAGGCCATTGTAGTTATTTGTTTCGAGTACCAGAGCAGCGAAAATTTTGATGGTTTCTCAACCATTCCTTAACTTCAAACTCCCATATCTCGCGAACGGATAGACGGACTCGAGAAATTCCTGTTGCATCTGAAAGCAGAAACTCGCCCGATTACAACGGTATGTGTATTTTTGTCCTAGGCCATAGTAGTTATTGGTTTCGAGTATCAGACTTACGAAAATTTTGATGGTTTCTCAACCATTCCTTAACTTCAAACTCCCATATCTCGCTAACCGATTGACGAACTCCAGAAATTCCTGTTGCATGTGTATGTAGAGACTCGCCCGATTACAATGGTGTGTGTATTTTTCCCCTAGGCCATTGTAGTTATTGGTTTCGAGTTTTAGACTTACGAAAATTTTGATGGTTTCTCAACCATTCATAAAATCCAAACTCCGATATTTCGGGAACGGATTGACGAAACCGAAAAATTTCTGTTGCATCTCAAAGTAGAAACCCTCCCGATTACAACAGTATGTGTATTTTTCCCCTAGGCCATAGTAGTTATTTGTTTCGAGTGTCAGATCAGCGAAAATTTTGATGGTTTCTCAACCATTCCTTAACTTCAAACTCCCATATCTCGCGAACGGATTATCGAACTCGAGAAATTCCTGTTGAATGTGAAAGTAGAAACTCGCCCGATTACAATGGTGTGTGTATTTTTCCCCTAGGCCATTGTTGTTATTGGTTTCGAGTACCAGACTTGCGAAAATTTTGATGGTTTCTCAACCATTCATTAACTCCAAATTCCGATATATAGGGAACGGATTGCCGAAACCGAAAAATTTCTGTTGCATTTGAAAGTAGAAACACTCCCAATTACAACAGTATGTTTATTTTTCCCCTAGGCCATAGTAGTTATTTGTTTCGAGTGTCAGACCAGCGAAAATTTTGATGGTTTCTCAACCATTCCTTAACTTCAAACTCCCATATCCCGCGAACGGATTGACGGACTCGAGAAATTCCTGTCGCATCTGAAAGCAGAAACTCGCCCGATTACAGCTGCATGTGTAGTTTTGCTCTAGGCCGTAGTTGCTATTGGTTTCGAGTATCAGACTTACGAAAATTTTGATGGTTTCTCAACCATTCCTTAACTTCAAACTCCCATATCTCGCGAACGGATTGTCGAACTCGAGAAATTCCTGTTGCATGTGAAAGTAGAAGCTCGCCCGATTACAATGGTGTGTGTATTTTTCCCCTAGGCCATTGTAGTTATTGGTTTCGAGTATCAGACTTGCGAAAATTTTGATGGTTTCTCAACCATTCCTCAATTCCAAAGTCCGATATTTCGCGAACGGATTGACGAATCCGAAAAGTTTCTGTTGCATCTGAAAGTAGAAACACTCCTGATTACAAGAGTATGTGTACTTTTCCCCTAGGCCATTCAAGTTATTCGTTTCTAGCATCAGAATTGCGAAGATTTTGATGGTTTCAAAACAATCTCTTAACTCCAAACTTCGATATTTCGCGAAAGGATTGACGAATCCGAAAAATTTCTGTTGCATCTCAACGTAGAAACTCTCCCGATTACAACGGTATGTGTATTTTTCCCCTAGGCCGTTCCAGTTTTTGGTTTCGAGTATCAGACTTGCGAAAATTTTGATGGTTTCTCAACCATTCCTTAACTTCGAACTCCCATATCTCGCCAACCGATTGACGAACTCGAGAAATTCCTGTTGCATGTGTAAGTAGAGACTCGCCCGATTACAATGGTGTGTGTATTTTTCCCCTAGGCCATTGTAGTTATTGGTTTCGAGTATCAGACTTACGAAAATTTTGATGGTTTCTCAACCATTCATAAAATCCAAACTCCGATATTTCGGGAACGGATTGACGAAACCGAAAAATTTCTGTTTCATCTCAAAGTAGAAACCCTCCCGATTACAACAGTATGTGTATTTTTCCCCTAGGCCATAGTAGTTATTTATTTCGAGTATCAGACCAGCGAAAATTTTGATGGTTTCTCAACCATTCCTTATCTTCAAACTCCCATATCTCGCGAACGGATAGACGGACTCGAGAAAGTCCTGTTGCATCTGAAAGCAGAAACTCGCCCGATTACAACGGTATGTGTATTTTTGTCCTATGCCATAGTAATTATTGGTTTCGTGTATCAGACTTACGAAAATTTTGATGGTTTCTCAACCATTCCTTAACTTCAAACTCCTATATCTCGCTAACCGATTGACGAACTCGAGAAATTCCTGTTGCATGTGTATGTAGAGACTCGCCCGATTACAATGGTGTGTGTATTTTTCCCCTAGGCCATTGTAGTTATTGGTTTCGAGTTTTAGACTTACGAAAATTTTGATGGTTTCTCAACCATTCATAAAATCCAAACTCCGATATTTCGGGAACGGATTGACGAAACCGAAAAATTTCTGTTGCATCTCAAAGTAGAAACCCTCCCGATTACAACAGTATGTGTATTTTTCCCCTAGGCCATAGTAGTTATTTGTTTCGAGTGTCAGATCAGCGAAAATTTTGATGGTTTCTCAACCATTCCTTAACTTCAAACTCCCATATCTCGCGAACGGATTATCGAACTCGAGAAATTCCTGTTGAATGTGAAAGTAGAAACTCGCCCGATTACAATGGTGTGTGTATTTTTCCCCTAGGCCATTGTTGTTATTGGTTTCGAGTACCAGACTTGCGAAAATTTTGATGGTTTCTCAACCATTCATTAACTCCAAACTCCGATATTTCGGGAACGGATTGCCGAAACCGAAAAATTTCTGTTGCATCTGAAAGTAGAAACACTCCCAATTACAACAGTATGTGTATTTTTCCCCTAGGCCATAGTAGTTATTTGTTTCGAGTGTCAGACCAGCGAAAATTTTGATGGTTTCTCAACCATTCCTTAACTTCAAACTCCCATATCCCGCGAACGGATTGACGGACTCGAGAAATTCCTGTCGCATCTGAAAGCAGAAACTCGCCCGATTACAGCTGCATGTGTAGTTTTGCCCTAGGCCGTAGTTGCTATTGGTTTCGAGTATCAGACTTACGAAAATTTTGATGGTTTCTCAACCATTCCTTAACTTCAAACTCCCATATCTCGCGAACGGATTGTCGAACTCGAGAAATTCCTGTTGCATGTGAAAGTAGAAACTCGCCCGATTACAATGGTGTGTGTATTTTTCCCCTAGGCCATTGTAGTTATTGGTTTCGAGTATCAGACTTGCGAAAATTTTGATGGTTTCTCAACCATTCCTCAATTCCAAAGTCCGATATTTCGCGAACGGATTGACGAATCCGAAAAATTTCTGTTGCATCTGAAAGTAGAAACACTCCCGATTACAAGAGTATGTGTACTTTTCCCCTAGGCCATTCAAGTTATTCGTTTCTAGCATCAGAATTGCGAAGATTTTGATGGTTTCTCAACAATCTCTTAACTCCAAACTTCGATATTTCGCGAAAGGATTGACGAATCCGAAAAATTTCTGTTGCATCTCAACGTAGAAACTCTCCCGATTACAACGGTATGTGTATTTTTCCCCTAGGCCGTTCCAGTTTTTGGTTTCGAGTATCAGACTTGCGAAAATTTTGATGGTTTCTCAACCATTCCTTAACTTCAAACTCCCATATCTGGCGAACGGATTGACGAACTCGAGAAATTCCTGTTGCATCTGAAAGCAGAAACTCGCCCGATTACAATGCTATGTGTATTTTTGCCCTAGGCCATCCAGTTATTGGTTTCGAGTATCAGACTTGCGAAAATTTTGATGGTTTTTCAACCATTCATTAATTCCTAACTCCGATATTACGCGAAAGGATTGACGAATCCGAAAAATTTCGGTTGCATCTGAAAGTAGAAACTCTCCCGATTACAACAGTATGTGTATTTTTCCCCTAGGCCATAGTAGTTATTTGTTTCGAGTATCAGACTTGCGCAAACTTTGATGGTTTCTCAACCATTCCTTAACTCCAAACTCCGATATTTCGCGAACGGATTGAAGAAGCCGAAAAATTTCTGTTGCACCTGAAAGTAGAAATTCTCCCGATTACAACGGTATGTGTATTTTTGCCCTGGGCCATAGTTGTTATTGGTTCCGTGTAACAGACATGCGAAAATTTTGATGGTTTCTCAACCATTCCTTAACTTCAAACTCCCATATCTCGCGAACGGATTGACGAACACGAGAAATTCCTGTCGCATCTTAAAGCAGAAACTCGCCCGATTACAACGGTATGTGTATTTTTGCCCTAGGCCATAGTAGCTATTGGTTTCGAGTATCAGACTTACGAAAATTTTGATGGTTTCTCAACCATTCCTTAACTCCAAACTCCGATATTTCGCGAACGGATTGACGAATCCGAAACATATCTGTTGCATCTGAAAGTAGAAACTCTCCCGATTACAACAGTATGTGTATTTTTCCCCTAGGCCATAGTAGTTATTGGTTTCGAGTATCAGACCAGCGAAAATTTTGATGGTTTCTCAACCATTCCTTAACTTCAAACTCCCATATCTCGCGAACGGATTATCGAACTCGATAAATTCCTGTTGAAAGTGAAAGTAGAATCCCGCCCGATTACAATGGTGTGTGTATTTTTCCCCTAGGGCATTGTTGTTATTGGTTTCGAGTACCAGACTTGCGAAACTTTTGATGGTTTCTCAACCATTCATTAACTCCAAATTCCGATATTTCGGGAACGGATTGCCGAAACCGAAAAATTTCTGTTGCATCTGAAAGTAGAAACACTCCCAATTACAACAGTATGTGTATTTTTCCCCAAGGCCATAGTAGTTATTTGTTTCGAGTGTCAGACCAGCGAAAATTTTGATGGTTTCTCAACCATTCCTTAACTTCAAACTCCCATATCCCGCGAACGGATTGACGGACTCGAGAAATTCCTGTCGCATCTGAAAGCAGAAAATCGCCCGATTACAGCTGCATGTGTAGTTTTGCCCTAGGCCGTAGTTGCTATTGGTTTCGAGTATCAGACTTACGAAAATTTTGATGGTTTCTCAACCATTCCTTAACTTCAAACTCCCATATCTCGCGAACGGATTGTCGAACTCGAGAAATTCCTGTTGCATGGAAAGTAGAAACTCGCCCGATTACAATGGTGTGTGTATTTTTCCCCTAGGCCATTGTAGTTATTGGTTTCGAGTATCAGACTTGCGAAAATTTTGATGGTTTCTCAACCATTCCTCAATTCCAAAGTCCGATATTTCGCGAACGGATTGACGAATCCGAAAAATTTCTGTTGCATCTGAAAGTAGAAACACTCCCGATTACAAGAGTATGTGTACTTTTCCCCTAGGCCATTCAAGTTATTCGTTTCTAGCATCAGAATTGCGAAGATTTTGATGGTTTCTCAACAATCTCTTAACTCCAAACTTCGATATTTCGCGAAAGGATTGACGAATCCGAAAAATTTCTGTTGCATCTCAACGTAGAAACTCTCCCGATTACAACGGTATGTGTATTTTTCCCCTAGGCCGTTCCAGTTTTTGGTTTCGAGTATCAGACTTGCGAAAATTTTGATGGTTTCTCAACCATTCCTTAACTTCAAACTCCCATATCTGGCGAACGGATTGACGAACTCGAGAAATTCCTGTTGCATCTGAAAGCAGAAACTCGCCCGATTACAATGCTATGTGTATTTTTGCCCTAGGCCATCCAGTTATTGGTTTCGAGTATCAGACTTGCGAAAATTTTGATGGTTTTTCAACCATTCATTAATTCCTAACTCCGATATTACGCGAACGGATTGACGAATCCGAAAAATTTCGGTTGCATCTGAAAGTAGAAACTCTCCCGATTACAACAGTATGTGTATTTTTCCCCTAGGCCATAGTAGTTATTTGTTTCGAGTATCAGACTTGCGCAAACTTTGATGGTTTCTCAACCATTCCTTAACTCCAAACTCCGATATTTCGCGAACGGATTGACGAAGCCGAAAAATTTCTGTTGCACCTGAAAGTAGAAATTCTCCCGATTACAACGGTATGTGTATTTTTGCCCTGGGCCATAGTTGTTATTGGTTCCGTGTAACAGACATGCGAAAATTTTGATGGTTTCTCAACCATTCCTTAACTTCAAACTCCCATATCTCGCGAACGGATTGACGAACACGAGAAATTCCTGTCGCATCTTAAAGCAGAAACTCGCCCGATTACAACGGTATGAGTATTTTTGCCCTAGGCCATAGTAGCTATTGGTTTCGAGTATCAGACTTACGAAAATTTTGATGGTTTCTCAACCATTCCTTAACTCCAAACTCCGATATTTCGCGAACGGATTGACGAATCCGAAACATATCTGTTGCATCTGAAAGTAGAAACTCTCCCGATTACAACAGTATGTGTATTTTTCCCCTAGGCCATAGTAGTTATTGGTTTCGAGTATCAGACCAGCGAAAATTTTGATGGTTTCTCAACCATTCCTTAACTTCAAACTCCCATATCTCGCGAACGGATTATCGAACTCGATAAATTCCTGTTGAAAGTGAAAGTAGAATCCCGCCCGATTACAATGGTGTGTGTATTTTTCCCCTAGGGCATTGTTGTTATTGGTTTCGAGTACCAGACTTGCGAAACTTTTGATGGTTTCTCAACCATTCATTAACTCCAAATTCCGATATTTCGGGAACGGATTGCCGAAACCGAAAAATTTCTGTTGCATCTGAAAGTAGAAACACTCCCAATTACAACAGTATGTGTATTTTTCCCCAAGGCCATAGTAGTTATTTGTTTCGAGTGTCAGACCAGCGAAAATTTTGATGGTTTCTCAACCATTCCTTAACTTCAAACTCCCATATCCCGCGAACGGATTGACGGACTCGAGAAATTCCTGTCGCATCTGAAAGTAGAAACTCTCCCGATTACAACAGTATGTGTATTTTTCCCCTAGGCCATAGTAGTTATTTGTTTCGAGTATCAGACTTGCGCAAACTTTGATGGTTTCTCAACCATTCCTTAACTCCAAACTCCGATATTTCGCGAACGGATTGACGAAGCCGAAAAATTTCTGTTGCACCTGAAAGTAGAAATTCTCCCGATTACAACGGTATGTGTATTTTTGCCCTGGGCCATAGTTGTTATTGGTTCCGTGTAACAGACATGCGAAAATTTTGATGGTTTCTCAACCATTCCTTAACTTCAAACTCCCATATCTCGCGAACGGATTGACGAACACGAGAAATTCCTGTCGCATCTTAAAGCAGAAACTCGCCCGATTACAACGGTATGAGTATTTTTGCCCTAGGCCATAGTAGCTATTGGTTTCGAGTATCAGACTTACGAAAATTTTGATGGTTTCTCAACCATTCCTTAACTCCAAACTCCGATATTTCGCGAACGGATTGACGAATCCGAAACATATCTGTTGCATCTGAAAGTAGAAACTCTCCCGATTACAACAGTATGTGTATTTTTCCCCTAGGCCATAGTAGTTATTGGTTTCGAGTATCAGACCAGCGAAAATTTTGATGGTTTCTCAACCATTCCTTAACTTCAAACTCCCATATCTCGCGAACGGATTATCGAACTCGATAAATTCCTGTTGAAAGTGAAAGTAGAATCCCGCCCGATTACAATGGTGTGTGTATTTTTCCCCTAGGGCATTGTTGTTATTGGTTTCGAGTACCAGACTTGCGAAACTTTTGATGGTTTCTCAACCATTCATTAACTCCAAATTCCGATATTTCGGGAACGGATTGCCGAAACCGAAAAATTTCTGTTGCATCTGAAAGTAGAAACACTCCCAATTACAACAGTATGTGTATTTTTCCCCAAGGCCATAGTAGTTATTTGTTTCGAGTGTCAGACCAGCGAAAATTTTGATGGTTTCTCAACCATTCCTTAACTTCAAACTCCCATTTCTCGCGAACGGATTGACGAACTCGTGAAATTCCTGTTGCGTCTGAAAGTAGAAACTCGCCCGATTACAACAGTATGTGTATTTTTCCCCTAGGCCATAGTAGTTATTTATTTCGTGTATCAGACCAGCGAAAATTTTGATGGTTTCTCTACCATTCCTTAAATTCAAACTCCCATATCTCGCGAACGGATAGACGGTCTCGAGAAAGTCCTGTTGCATCTGAAAGCAGAAACTCGCCCGATTACAACGGTATGTGTATTTTTGTCCTATGCCATAGTAATTATTGGTTTCGAGTATCAGACTTACGAAAATTTTGATGGTTTCTCAACCATTCCTTAACTTCGAAATCCCATATCTCGCGAACCGATTGACGAACTCGAGAAATTCCTGTTGCATGTGTAAGTAGAGACTCGCCCGATTACAATGGTGTGTGTATTTTTCCCCGAGGCCATTGTAGTTATTGGTTTCGAGTTTCAGACTTACGAAAATTTTGATGGTTTCTCAACCATTCATAAAATCCAAACTCCGATATTTCGGGAACGGATTGACGAAACCGAAAAATTTCTGTTGCATCTCAAAGTAGAAACCCTCCCGATTACAACAGTATGTGTATTTTTCCCCTAGGCCATAGTAGTTATTTGTTTCGAGTGTCAGACCAGCGAAAATTTTGATGGTTTCTCAACCATTCCTTAACTTCAAACTCCCATATCTCGCGAACGGATTATCGAACTCGAGAAATTCCTGTTGAATGTGAAAGTAGAAACTCGCCCGATTACAATGGTGTGTGTATTTTTCCCCTAGGCCATTGTTGTTATTGGTTTCGAGTACCAGACTTGCGAGAATTTTGATGGTTTCTCAACCATTCATTAACTCCAAATTCCGATATTTCGGGAACGGATTGCCGAAACCGAAAAATTTCTGTTGCATCTGAAAGTAGAAACACTCCCAATTACAACAGTATGTGTATTTTTCCCCTAGGCCATAGTAGTTATTTGTTTCGAGTGTCAGACCAGCGAAAATTTTGATGGTTTCTCAACCATTCCTTAACTTCAAACTCCCATATCCCGCGAACGGATTGACGGACTCGAGAAATTCCTGTCGCATCTGAAAGCAGAAACTCGCCCGATTACAGCTGCATGTGTAGTTTTGCCCTAGGCCGTAGTTGCTATTGGTTTCGAGTATCAGACTTACGAAAATTTTGATGGTTTCTCAACCATTCCTTAACTTCAAACTCCCGTATCTCGCGAACGGATTGTCGAACTCGAGAAATTCCTGTTGCATGTGAAAGTAGAAACTCGCCCGATTACAATGGTGTGTGTATTTTTCCCCTAGGCCATTGTAGTTATTGGTTTCGAGTATCAGACTTGCGAAAATTTTGATGGTTTCTCAACCATTCCTCAATTCCAAAGTCCGATATTTCGCGAACGGATTGACGAATCCGAAAAATTTCTGTTGCATCTGAAAGTAGAAACACTCCCGATTACAAGAGTATGTGTACTTTTCCCCTAGGCCATTCAAGTTATTCGTTTCTAGCATCAGAATTGCGAAGATTTTGATGGTTTCTCAACAATCTCTTAACTCCAAACTTCGATATTTCGCGAAAGGATTGACGAATCCGAAAAATTTCTGTTGCATCTCAACGTAGAAACTCTCCCGATTACAACGGTATGTGTGTTTTTCCCCTAGGCCGTTCCAGTTTTTGGTTTCGAGTATCAGACTTGCGAAAATTTTGATGGTTTCTCAACCATTCCTTAACTTCAAACTCCCATATCTGGCGAACGGATTGACGAACTCGAGAAATTCCTGTTGCATCTGAAAGCAGAAACTCGCCCGATTACAATGCTATGTGTATTTTTGCCCTAGGCCATCCAGTTATTGGTTTCGAGTATCAGACTTGCGAAAATTTTGATGCTTTTTCAACCATTCATTAATTCCTAACTCCGATATTACGCGAACGGATTGACGAATCCGAAAAATTTCGGTTGCATCTGAAAGTAGAAACTCTCCCGATTACAACAGTATGTGTATTTTTCCCCTAGGCCATAGTAGTTATTTGTTTCGAGTATCAGACTTGCGCAAACTTTGATGGTTTCTCAACCATTCCTTAACTCCAAACTCCGATATTTCGCGAACGGATTGACGAAGCCGAAAAATTTCTGTTGCACCTGAAAGTAGAAATTCTCCCGATTACAACGGTATGTGTATTTTTGCCCTGGGCCATAGTTGTTATTGGTTCCGTGTAACAGACATGCGAAAATTTTGATGGTTTCTCAACCATTCCTTAACTTCAAACTCCCATATCTCGCGAACGGATTGACGAACACGAGAAATTCCTGTCGCATCTTAAAGCAGAAACTCGCCCGATTACAACGGTATGTGTATTTTTGCCCTAGGCCATAGTAGCTATTGGTTTCGAGTATCAGACTTACGAAAATTTTGATGGTTTCTCAACCATTCCTTAACTCCAAACTCCGATATTTCGCGAACGGATTGACGAATCCGAAACATATCTGTTGCATCTGAAAGTAGAAACTCTCCCGATTACAACAGTATGTGTATTTTTCCCCAAGGCCTTTGTAGTTATTTGTTTCGAGTATCAGACTTGCGAAAATTTTGATGGTTTCACAACCATTCCTTAACTCCAAACTCCGATATTTCGCGAACGGAAAGACGAATCCGAAAAATTTCTGTTGCATCTGAATGTAGAAACTCTCCCGATTACAACAGTATGTGTATTTTTCCCCAAGGCCTTTGTAGTTATTTGTTTCGAGTATCAGACTTGCGAAAATTTTGATGGTTTCTCAACCATTCCTTAACTTCAAACTCCCATATCTCGCGAACGGATTGTCGAACTCGAGAAATTCCTGTTGCATGTGAAAGTAGAAACTCGCCCGATTACAACAGTATGTGTATTTTTCCCCTAGGCCTTTGTAGTTATTGGTTCCGAGTATCAGACTTGCGAAAATTTTGATGTTTTCTCAAACATTCCTTATCTTCAAACTCCCGTATCTCGCCAACCGATTGAAGAACTCGAGAAGTTCCTGTTGCACGTAAACGCAGAAACTCGCCCGACTACAATGGTGTGTGTATTTTCCCCCTAGGCCATTGTAGTTACTGGTTTCGAGTATTAGACTTGCGAAAATTTTGATGGTTTCTCAACCATTCCTTAACTCCAAACCCCGATATTTCGCGAACGGAAAGACGAATCCGAAAAATTTCTGTTGCATCTGAATGTAGAAACTCTCCCGATTACAACAGTATGTGTATTTTTCCCCAAGGCCTTTGTAGTTATTTGTTTCGAGTATCAGACTTGCGAAAATTTTGATGGTTTCACAACCATTCCTTAACTCCAAACTCCGATATTTCGCGAACGGAAAGACGAATCCGAAAAATTTCTGTTGCATCTGAATGTAGAAACTCTCCCGATTACAACAGTATGTGTATTTTTCCCCAAGGCCTTTGTAGTTATTTGTTTCGAGTATCAGACTTGCGAAAATTTTGATGGTTTCTCAACCATTCCTTAACTTCAAACTCCCATATCTCGCGAACGGATTGTCGAACTCGAGAAATTCCTGTTGCATGTGAAAGTAGAAACTCGCCCGATTACGACAGTATGTGTATTTTTCCCCCAGGTCATAGTAGTTATTTGTTTCGAGTATCAGACCAGCGAAAATTTTGATGGTTTCTCAACCATTCCTTAACTTCAAACTCCCATATCTCGCGAACGGATTGACGGACTCGAGAAACTCCTGTTGCATCTGAAAGTAGAAACTCGCCCGATTACAACGATGTGTGTATTTTTCCCCTAGGCCTTTGTAGTTATTGGTTTCGAGTTTAAGACTTGCTAAAATTTTGATGGTTTCTCAACCATTCCTTAACCTCAAACTCCCATATCTCGCGAACGGATTGACGAACTCGAGAAATTCCTGTTGCATCTGAAAGTAGAAACTCGCCCCATTACAATGGTGTGTGTACTTTTCCCCTAGACCATTCCAGTTATTGGTTTCGAGTATCAGACTTGCGAAAATTTTGATGGTTTCTCATCCATTCCATAATTTCAAACTCCCATATCTCGCGAACGGATTAGCGCACTCGAGAAATTCCTATTGCATGTGAAAGTAGAAACTCGCCCGATTAAAATGGTGTGTGCACTTTTCCCCTAGGCCATTCCAGTTATTGGTTTCGAGTTTCAGACCTGCGAAAATTTTGATGGCTTCTCAACCATTCCTTAACTTCAAACTCCCATATCTCGCGAACGCAACGACGTACTCGAGAAATTCCTGTTGCATCGGAGAGTAGAAACTCGCCCGATTACAGTGGTATGTGTATTTTTGCCCTAGGCCATAGTATTTATTGGTTTCGAGTATCAGACTTGCGAAAATTTTGATGGTTTCTCAACCATTCCTTAACTTCGAAATCCCATATCTCGCGAACCGATTGACGAACTCGAGAAATTCCTGTTGCATGTGTAAGTAGAGACTCGCCCGATTACAATGGTGTGTGTATTTTTCCCCGAGGCCATTGTAGTTATTGGTTTCGAGTTTCAGACTTACGAAAATTTTGATGGTTTCTCAACCATTCATAAAATCCAAACTCCGATATTTCGGGAACGGATTGACGAAACCGAAAAATTTCTGTTGCATCTCAAAGTAGAAACCCTCCCGATTACAACAGTATGTGTATTTTTCCCCTAGGCCATAGTAGTTATTTGTTTCGAGTGTCAGACCAGCGAAAATTTTGATGGTTTCTCAACCATTCCTTAACTTCAAACTCCCATATCTCGCGAACGGATTATCGAACTCGAGAAATTCCTGTTGAATGTGAAAGTAGAAACTCGCCCGATTACAATGGTGTGTGTATTTTTCCCCTAGGCCATTGTTGTTATTGGTTTCGAGTACCAGACTTGCGAGAATTTTGATGGTTTCTCAACCATTCATTAACTCCAAATTCCGATATTTCGGGAACGGATTGCCGAAACCGAAAAATTTCTGTTGCATCTGAAAGTAGAAACACTCCCAATTACAACAGTATGTGTATTTTTCCCCTAGGCCATAGTAGTTATTTGTTTCGAGTGTCAGACCAGCGAAAATTTTGATGGTTTCTCAACCATTCCTTAACTTCAAACTCCCATATCCCGCGAACGGATTGACGGACTCGAGAAATTCCTGTCGCATCTGAAAGCAGAAACTCGCCCGATTACAGCTGCATGTGTAGTTTTGCCCTAGGCCGTAGTTGCTATTGGTTTCGAGTATCAGACTTACGAAAATTTTGATGGTTTCTCAACCATTCCTTAACTTCAAACTCCCGTATCTCGCGAACGGATTGTCGAACTCGAGAAATTCCTGTTGCATGTGAAAGTAGAAACTCGCCCGATTACAATGGTGTGTGTATTTTTCCCCTAGGCCATTGTAGTTATTGGTTTCGAGTATCAGACTTGCGAAAATTTTGATGGTTTCTCAACCATTCCTCAATTCCAAAGTCCGATATTTCGCGAACGGATTGACGAATCCGAAAAATTTCTGTTGCATCTGAAAGTAGAAACACTCCCGATTACAAGAGTATGTGTACTTTTCCCCTAGGCCATTCAAGTTATTCGTTTCTAGCATCAGAATTGCGAAGATTTTGATGGTTTCTCAACAATCTCTTAACTCCAAACTTCGATATTTCGCGAAAGGATTGACGAATCCGAAAAATTTCTGTTGCATCTCAACGTAGAAACTCTCCCGATTACAACGGTATGTGTATTTTTCCCCTAGGCCGTTCCAGTTTTTGGTTTCGAGTATCAGACTTGCGAAAATTTTGATGGTTTCTCAACCATTCCTTAACTTCAAACTCCCATATCTGGCGAACGGATTGACGAACTCGAGAAATTCCTGTTGCATCTGAAAGCAGAAACTCGCCCGATTACAATGCTATGTGTATTTTTGCCCTAGGCCATCCAGTTATTGGTTTCGAGTATCAGACTTGCGAAAATTTTGATGCTTTTTCAACCATTCATTAATTCCTAACTCCGATATTACGCGAACGGATTGACGAATCCGAAAAATTTCGGTTGCATCTGAAAGTAGAAACTCTCCCGATTACAACAGTATGTGTATTTTTCCCCTAGGCCATAGTAGTTATTTGTTTCGAGTATCAGACTTGCGCAAACTTTGATGGTTTCTCAACCATTCCTTAACTCCAAACTCCGATATTTCGCGAACGGATTGACGAAGCCGAAAAATTTCTGTTGCACCTGAAAGTAGAAATTCTCCCGATTACAACGGTATGTGTATTTTTGCCCTGGGCCATAGTTGTTATTGGTTCCGTGTAACAGACATGCGAAAATTTTGATGGTTTCTCAACCATTCCTTAACTTCAAACTCCCATATCTCGCGAACGGATTGACGAACACGAGAAATTCCTGTCGCATCTTAAAGCAGAAACTCGCCCGATTACAACGGTATGTGTATTTTTGCCCTAGGCCATAGTAGCTATTGGTTTCGAGTATCAGACTTACGAAAATTTTGATGGTTTCTCAACCATTCCTTAACTCCAAACTCCGATATTTCGCGAACGGATTGACGAATCCGAAACATATCTGTTGCATCTGAAAGTAGAAACTCTCCCGATTACAACAGTATGTGTATTTTTCCCCTAGGCCATAGTCGTTATTGGTTTCGAGTATCAGACCAGCGAAAATTTTGATGGTTTCTCAACCATTCCTTAACTTCAAACTCCCATATCTCGCGAACGGATTATCGAACTCGATAAATTCCTGTTGAAAGTGAAAGTAGAAACCCGCCCGATTACAATGGTGTGTGTATTTTTCCCCTAGGGCATTGTTGTTATTGGTTTCGAGTACCAGACTTGCGAAAATTTTGATGGTTTCTCAACCATTCATTAACTCCAAATTCCGATATTTCGGGAACGGATTGCCGAAACCGAAAAATTTCTGTTGCATCTGAAAGTAGAAACACTCCCAATTACAACAGTATGTGTATTTTTCCCCAAGGCCATAGTAGTTATTTGTTTCGAGTGTCAGACCAGCGAAAATTTTGATGGTTTCTCAACCATTCCTTAACTTCAAACTCCCATATCCCGCGAACGGATTGACGGACTCGAGAAATTCCTGTCGCATCTGAAAGCAGAAACTCGCCCGATTACAGCTGCATGTGTAGTTTTGCCCTAGGCCGTAGTTGCTATTGGTTTCGAGTATCAGACTTACGAAAATTTTGATGGTTTCTCAACCATTCCTTAACTTCAAACTCCCATATCTCGCGAACGGATTGTCGAACTCGAGAAATTCCTGTTGCATGTGAAAGTAGAAACTCGCCCGATTACAACAGTATGTGTATTTTTCCCCTAGGCCTTTGTAGTTATTGGTTCCGAGTATCAGACTTGCGAAAATTTTGATGTTTTCTCAAACATTCCTTATCTTCAAACTCCCGTATCTCGCCAACCGATTGAAGAACTCGAGAAGTTCCTGTTGCACGTAAACGCAGAAACTCGCCCGACTACAATGGTGTGTGTATTTTCCCCCTAGGCCATTGTAGTTACTGGTTTCGAGTATTAGACTTGCGAAAATTTTGATGGTTTCTCAACCATTCCTTAACTCCAAACCCCGATATTTCGCGAACGGAAAGACGAATCCGAAAAATTTCTGTTGCATCTGAATGTAGAAACTCTCCCGATTACAACAGTATGTGTATTTTTCCCCAAGGCCTTTGTAGTTATTTGTTTCGAGTATCAGACTTGCGAAAATTTTGATGGTTTCACAACCATTCCTTAACTCCAAACTCCGATATTTCGCGAACGGAAAGACGAATCCGAAAAATTTCTGTTGCATCTGAATGTAGAAACTCTCCCGATTACGACAGTATGTGTATTTTTCCCCCAGGTCATAGTAGTTATTTGTTTCGAGTATCAGACCAGCGAAAATTTTGATGGTTTCTCAACCATTCCTTAACTTCAAACTCCCATATCTCGCGAACGGATTGACGGACTCGAGAAACTCCTGTTGCATCTGAAAGTAGAAACTCGCCCGATTACAACGATGTGTGTATTTTTCCCCTAGGCCTTTGTAGTTATTGGTTTCGAGTTTAAGACTTGCTAAAATTTTGATGGTTTCTCAACCATTCCTTAACCTCAAACTCCCATATCTCGCGAACGGATTGACGAACTCGAGAAATTCCTGTTGCATCTGAAAGTAGAAACTCGCCCCATTACAATGGTGTGTGTACTTTTCCCCTAGACCATTCCAGTTATTGGTTTCGAGTATCAGACTTGCGAAAATTTTGATGGTTTCTCATCCATTCCATAATTTCAAACTCCCATATCTCGCGAACGGATTAGCGCACTCGAGAAATTCCTATTGCATGTGAAAGTAGAAACTCGCCCGATTAAAATGGTGTGTGCACTTTTCCCCTAGGCCATTCCAGTTATTGGTTTCGAGTTTCAGACCTGCGAAAATTTTGATGGCTTCTCAACCATTCCTTAACTTCAAACTCCCATATCTCGCGAACGCAACGACGTACTCGAGAAATTCCTGTTGCATCGGAGAGTAGAAACTCGCCCGATTACAGTGGTATGTGTATTTTTGCCCTAGGCCATAGTATTTATTGGTTTCGAGTATCAGACTTGCGAAAATTTTGATGGTTTCTCAAGCGTTCCTTAACTTCAAACTCCCATACCTCGCGAACGGATTGACGAACTCGAGAAATTCCTGTTGCATCTGAAAGTAGAAACTCGCCCCATTACAATGGTGTGTGTACTTTTCCCCTAGACCATTCCAGTTATTGGTTTCGGGTATCAGACCAGCGAAAATTTTGATGGTTTCTCAAACATTCCTTAACTTCAAACCCCCATATCTCGCGAACGGATTGACGAACTCCAGAAATGCCTGCTGCATCTGAATGCAGAAACTCGCCCGATTACAGCGGCATGTGTATTTTTCCCCTAGGCCATAGTAGATATTGGTTTCGAGTATCAGACTTGCGAAAATTTTGATGGTTTCTCAACCATTCCTTAATTTCATAGTCCCATATCTCGCGAACGGATTTACGATCTCCAGAAATTCCTATTGCATCTGAAAGCAGAAACTCGTCCGATTACAACGGTATGTGTATTTTTCCCCTAGGCCATTCCAGTTATTGGTTTCGAGTATCAGACTTGCGAAAATTTTGATGGTTTCTCAACCATTCCTTAACTTCAAACTCCCATTTCTCGCGATCGGATTGACGAACTCGAGAAATTCCTGTTGCATCTGAAAGTAGAAACACGCCCGATTACAACGGTAAGTGTATTTTTCCCCTAGGCCTCGGTTGTTATTGGTTTCGGGTATCAGACCAGCGAAAATTTGGATGGTTTCTCAACCATTCCTTAACTTCAAATTCCCATATCACGCTAACGGATTGACGAACTTGAGAAATTCGTGTTGCATGTGAAAGCAGAAACTCGCCCGATTACAGCGGTATGTGTATTTTTCCCCTAGGGCTTTGAAGTTATTGGTTTCGAGTATCAGACTTGCGAAAGTTTTGATGGTTTCTCTACCATTCCTTAACTTCGAACTCCCATATCACGCGAACGGATTGACCAATTCGAGAAATTCCTGTTCCATGTGAAAGTAGAAACGCGCCCGATTAAAACGGTATGTGTATTTCTGCCCTAGGCCATAGTAGTTATGGTTTCGCGTATCAGACTTGCGAAAACTTTGATGGTTTCTCAACCATTCCATAACTTCAAACTCCCATATCTCGCGAACGGATTGACGGACTCGAGAAACTCCTGTTGCATCTGAAAGTAGAAACTCGCCCGATTACAACGATGTGTGTATTTTTCCCCTAGGCCTTTGTAGTTATTGGTTTCGAGTTTAAGACTTGCTAAAATTTTGATGGTTTCTCAACCATTCCTTAACCTCAAACTCCCATATCTCGCGAACGGATTGACGAACTCGAGAAATTCCTGTTGCATCTGAAAGTAGAAACTCGCCCCATTACAATGGTGTGTGTACTTTTCCCCTAGACCATTCCAGTTATTGGTTTCGAGTATCAGACTTGCGAAAATTTTGATGGTTTCTCATCCATTCCATAATTTCAAACTCCCATATCTCGCGAACGGATTAGCGCACTCGAGAAATTCCTATTGCATGTGAAAGTAGAAACTCGCCCGATTAAAATGGTGTGTGCACTTTTCCCCTAGGCCATTCCAGTTATTGGTTTCGAGTTTCAGACCTGCGAAAATTTTGATGGCTTCTCAACCATTCCTTAACTTCAAACTCCCATATCTCGCGAACGCAACGACGTACTCGAGAAATTCCTGTTGCATCGGAGAGTAGAAACTCGCCCGATTACAGTGGTATGTGTATTTTTGCCCTAGGCCATAGTATTTATTGGTTTCGAGTATCAGACTTGCGAAAATTTTGATGGTTTCTCAAGCGTTCCTTAACTTCAAACTCCCATACCTCGCGAACGGATTGACGAACTCCAGAAATGCCTGCTGCATCTGAATGCAGAAACTCGCCCGATTACAGCGGCATGTGTATTTTTCCCCTAGGCCATAGTAGATATTGGTTTCGAGTATCAGACTTGCGAAAATTTTGATGGTTTCTCAACCATTCCTTAATTTCATAGTCCCATATCTCGCGAACGGATTGTCGAACTCGAGAAATTCCTGTTGCATGTGAAAGTAGAAACTCGCCCGATTACAACAGTATGTGTATTTTTCCCCTAGGCCTTTGTAGTTATTGGTTCCGAGTATCAGACTTGCGAAAATTTTGATGGTTTCTCAACCATTCCTTAACTTCAAACTCCCATTTCTCGCGATCGGATTGACGAACTCGAGAAATTCCTGTTGCATCTGAAAGTAGAAACACGCCCGATTACAACGGTAAGTGTATTTTTACCCTAGGCCTCGGTTGTTATTGGTTTCGGGTATCAGACCAGCGAAAATTTGGATGGTTTCTCAACCATTCCTTAACTTCAAATTCCCATATCACGCTAACGGATTGACGAACTTGAGAAATTCGTGTTCCATGTGAAAGTAGAAACGCGACCGATTAAAACGGTATGTGTATTTCTGCCCTAGGCCATAGTAGTTATTGGTTTCGAGTATCAGACTTGCGAAAATTTTGATGGTTTCTCAACCATTGCTTAAATTCGATCTCCCACATCTCGCGAACGGATTGACGAACTCGAGAAATTCCTATTGCATCTGAAAGCAGAAACTCGCCCGATTACAACGGTATGTGTATTTTTGCCCTAGGCCCTTGTAGGTATGGTTTCGCGTATCAGACTTGCGAAAACTTTGATGGTTTCTCAACCATTCCATAACTTCAAACTCCCATATCTCGCGAACGAATTGACGGACTCGAGAAATTCCTGATGCATCTGAAAGCAGAAACTCGCCCGATTACAATGGTATGCGTATTTTTGCCCTAGACCATTCCAGTTATTGGTTTCGGGTATCAGACCAGCGAAAATTTTGATGGTTTCTCAAACATTCCTTAACTTCAAACTCCCATATCTCGCGAACGGATTGACGAACTCCAGAAATGCCTGCTGCATCTGAATGCAGAAACTCGCCCGATTACAGCGGCATGTGTATTTTTCCCCTAGGCCTTTGTAGTTATTGGTTTCGGGTATCAGACTTACGAAAATTTTGATGGTTTCTCATCCATTCCATAATTTCAAACTCCCATATCTCGCGAACGAATTGACGCACTCGTGAAATTCCTGTTGTATCTGAAAGCAGAAACTCGCCCGATTACAATGGTATGCGTATTTTTGCCCTAGGCAATAGTAGTTACTGTTTTCGAGTATCAGACTTGCGAAAATTTTGATGGTTACTCAAGCGTTCCTTAACTTCAAACTCCCATATCTCGCGAACGGATTGACGAACTCCAGAAATTCCTGTTGCATCTGAAAGCAGAGACTCGCCAGAATACAATGGTATGTGTATTTTTGCCCTAGGCCATAGTAGTTATTGGTTTCGAGTATCAGACTTGCGAAAATTTTGATGTTTTCTCAACCATTCCTTAACTTCAAACTCCCATATCTCGCGAACTGATTCAGGAACTCGAGAAATTCCTATTGCATCTAAAAGCAGAAACTCGCCCGATTACAGCAGTATGTGTATTTTTGCCCTAGGCCATAGTAGATATTGGTTTCGAGTATCAGACTTGCGAAAATTTTGATGGTTTCTCAACCATTCCTTAATTTCATAGTCCCATATCTCGCGAACGGATTTACGAACTCCAGAAATTCCTGTTGCATCTGAAAGCAGAAACACGCCCGATTACAATGGTATGTGTACTTTTGCCCTAGGCCATAGCAGTTATTGGTTCCGTGTATCAGACTTGCGAAAATTTTGATGTTATCTCAACCATTCCTTAACTTCAAACTCCCATATCTCGCGAACGGAATGACGAACTCGAGAAATTCCTATTGCATCAGAAAGCAGAAACTCGCCTGGTTACAATGGTATGTGTATTTTTGCCCTAGGCCGTAGTAGTTATTGATTTCGAGTATCAGACTTGCGAAAATTTTGAGGGTTTCTCAACCATCCCTTCACTTCAAACTCCCATATCTCGCGAACGGATTGACAAACTAGTGAAATTGCTTGTGCATCTGAAAGCAGACACTCGCCCGATTACAACGGTATGTGTATTATCCCCCTAGGCCTTTGTAGTTATTGGTTTCGGGTATCAGATTTGCGAAAATTTTGATGGTTTCTCAATCATTCCTTAACTTCAAACTCCCATTTCTCGCGAACGGATTGACGAACTCGAGAAATTCCTGATGCATCTGAAAGCAGAAACTCGCCCGACTACAACGGCATGTGTTTATTTGCCCTAGGCCATGGTAGTTATTGGTTTGGAGTATCAGACTTGCGAAAATTTTGATGGTTTCTCAACCATTCCTTCACTTCAAACTCCCATATCTCGCGAACGGATTGACGAACTCGAGAAATTCCTATTGCATCTGAAAGCAGAAACTCCCCCGATTACAACGGTATGTGTATTTTTGCCCTAGGCCATAGTAGTTTTTGGTTTCGAGAATCAGACTTGCGAAAATTTTGATGGTTTCTCAAACATTCCTTAAATTCAAACTCCCATATCTCGCGAACGGATTGACGAACTCGAGAAATTCCTATTGCATCTGAAAGCAGAGACTCGCCCGATTACAGCGGTATGTTTATTTTTGCCCTTGGCCATAGTAGGTATAGGTGTCGAGTATCAGACTCGCGAACATTTTGATGGTTTCTCAACCATTCCTTAACCTCAAACTACCATATCTCGCGAACGGATTGACGAACTCGAGACATTCCTATTGCATCTGAAAGCAGAAACTCGTCCGATTACAACGGTATGTGTATTTTGACCCTAGGCCATTCCAGTTATTGGTTTCGAGTATCAGACTTGCGAAAATTTTGATGGTTTCTCAACCATTCCTTAACTTCAAACTCCCATTTCTCGCGAACGGATTGACGAACTCGAGAAATTCCTGTTGCATCTGAAAGTAGAAACACGCCCGATTACAACAGTAAGTGTATTTTTCCCCTAGGCCTCGGTTGTTATTGGTTTCGGGTATCAGACTTGCGATAACTTTGATCGTGTCTCAACCATTCCTTAACTTCAAACTCCCATATCTCTCGAACGGATTGACGAACTCCAGAAATTCTTGTTGCATCTGAAAGTAGAAACTCGCCCGATTACAACGCTATGTGTATTTCTGCCCTAGGCCATAGTAGTTATTGGTTTCGAGTATCAGACTTGCGAAAATTTTGATGGTTTCTCAACCATTGCTTAAATTCGATCTCCCACATCTCGCGAACGGATTGACGAACTCGAGAAATTCCTATTGCATCTGAAAGCAGAAACTCGCCCGATTACAACGGTATGTGTATTTTTGCCCTAAGCCCTTGTAGTTATTGGTTTCGCGTATCAGACTTGCGAAAACTTTGATGGTTTCTCAACCATTCCATAACTTCAAACTCCCATATCTCGCGAACGAATTGACGAACTCGAGAAATTCCTGATGCATCTGAAAGCAGAAACTCGTCCGATTACAACGGAATGTGTATTTTTCCCCTAGACCTCTGTAGTTATTGGTTTCGGGTATCAGACTTGCGAAAATTTTGATGGTTTCTCAACAATTCCTTGACTTCAAACTCCCACATCTCGCGAACGAATTGACGAACTCGAGAAATTCCTGTTGCGTCTGAAAGCAGCAACACGCCCGATTACAACGGTATGTGTATTTTTGCCCTAGGTCATAGTAGTTATTTGTTTCGAGTATCAGTCTTGCGAAAATTTTGATGGTTTCTCAACCATTCCTTAACTTCAAACTCCCATATCTCGCGAACGAATTGACGAACTCGAGAAATTCCTGTTGCATCTGAATGTAGAAACTCGCCCGATTACAGCGGTGTGTGTATTTTTCCCCTAGGCCTCGGTAGTTATTGGTTTCGGGTATCAGACTTGCGAAAATTTTGATGGCTTCTCAACCATTCCTTAAATTCAAACTCCCATATCTCGCGAATGAATTAACGAACTCGACAAATTCCTGTTGCATCTGAAAGTAGAGACTCGCCCGATTACAATGGTGTGTGCACTTCTCCCCTAGGCCATTCCAGTTATTGGTTTCGAGTTTTAGACCAGCGAAAATTTTGATGGCTTCTCAACCATTCCTTAACTTGAAACTCCCATATCTCGCGAACGAATTGACGAACTCGAGAAATTCCTGATGCATCTGAAAGCAGAAACTCGCCCGACTCCAACGGCATGTGTGTATTTGCCCTAGGCCATAGTAGTTATTGGTTTCGAGTATCAGAATTGCGAAAATTTTGATGGTTTCTCCACCATTCCTTAAATTCAAACTCCCATGTCTCGCGTTCGGATTGACGAACTCGAGAAATTCCTGTTTCATCTGAAAGTAGAAACTCGCCCGATTACAATGTCGTGTGTACTTTTCCCCTAGGCCATTCCTGTTATTGGTTTCGAGTATCAGACTTGGCAAAATTTTTATGGTTTCTCAACCATTCCTTAACTTCAAATTCCCCTTTCTCGCGAACGGAGTGACGTACTCGAGAAATTCCTGTTGCATCTGAAAGTAGAAACTAGCCCGATTACAATGGTATGTGTATTTTTGCCCTAGGCCATTCTAGTTATTGGTTTCGAGTATCAGACTTGCGAAAATTGTGATGGTTTCGCAACCATTCCTTAACTTCAAACTCTCATATCTCCTGAAACGATTGACGAACTCGAGAAATTCCTGTTGCATCGGAAAGTAGAAACTCGCCCGATTACAATGGTATGTGTATTTTTGCCCTAGGCCATAGTAGTTATTGTTTTCGAGTATCAGACTTGCGAAAATTTTGATGGTTACTCAAGCGTTCCTTAACTTCAAACTCCCATATCTCGCGAACGGATTGACGAACTCGTTAAATTCCTGTTGCATCTGAAAGCAGAGTCTCGCCAGAATACAATGGTATGTGTATTTTTCCCCTAGGCCATTGTAGTTATTGGTTTCGAGTATCAGACTTGCGAAAATTTTGATGGTTTCTCAACCATTCCTTAACTTCAAACTCCCATACCTCGCGAACGGATTGACGAACTCGAGAAATTCCTGTTGCATCTGAAAGTAGAAACTCGCCCCATTACAATGGTGTGTGTACTTTTCCCCTAGACCATTCCAGTTATTGGTTTCGGGTATCAGACCAGCGAAAATTTTGATGGTTTCTCCAACATTCCTTAACTTCAAACTACCATATCTCGCGAACGGATTGACGAACTCCAGAAATGCCTGCTGCATCTGAAAGCAGAAACTCGCCCGATTACAACGGTATGTGTATTATCCCCCTAGGCCTTTGTAGTTATTGGTTTCGGGTATCAGATTTGCGAAAATTTTGATGGCTTCTCAACCATTCCTTAACTTGAAACTCCCATATCTCGCGAACGAATTGACGAACTCGAGAAATTCCTGATGCATCTGAAAGCAGAAACTCGCCCGACTCCAACGGCATGTGTGTATTTGCCCTAGGCCATAGTAGTTATTGGTTTCGAGTATCAGAATTGCGAAAATTTTGATGGTTTCTCCACCATTCCTTAAATTCAAACTCCCATATCTCGCGAACGGATTGACGAACTCCAGGAATTCATGTTGCATCTGAAAGCAGAAACTCGCCCGATTACAGCGGTATGTGTATTTTTGCCCTTGGCCATAGTAGTTATTGGTTTCGAGTATCAGACTTGCGAAAATTTTGATGGTTTCTCAACCATTCCTTAACTTCAAACTCCCATGTCTCGCGTTCGGATTGACGAACTCGAGAAATTCCTGTTTCATCTGAAAGTAGAAACTCGCCCGATTACAATGTCGTGTGTACTTTTCCCCTAGGCCATTCCTGTTATTGGTTTCGAGTATCAGACTTGGCAAAATTTTTATGGTTTCTCAACCATTCCTTAACTTCAAATTCCCCTTTCTCGCGAACGGAGTGACGTACTCGAGAAATTCCTGTTGCATCTGAAAGTAGAAACTAGCCCGATTACAATGGTATGTGTATTTTTGCCCTAGGCCATTCTAGTTATTGGTTTCGAGTATCAGACTTGCGAAAATTGTGATGGTTTCGCAACCATTCCTTAACTTCAAACTCTCATATCTCCTGAAACGATTGACGAACTCGAGAAATTCCTGTTGCATCGGAAAGTAGAAACTCGCCCGATTACAATGGTATGTGTATTTTTGCCCTAGGCCATAGTAGTTATTGTTTTCGAGTATCAGACTTGCGAAAATTTTGATGGTTACTCAAGCGTTCCTTAACTTCAAACTCCCATATCTCGCGAACGGATTGACGAACTCGTTAAATTCCTGTTGCATCTGAAAGCAGAGTCTCGCCAGAATACAATGGTATGTGTATTTTTCCCCTAGGCCATTGTAGTTATTGGTTTCGAGTATCAGACTTGCGAAAATTTTGATGGTTTCTCAACCATTCCTTAACTTCAAACTCCCATACCTCGCGAACGGATTGACGAACTCGAGAAATTCCTGTTGCATCTGAAAGTAGAAACTCGCCCCATTACAATGGTGTGTGTACTTTTCCCCTAGACCATTCCAGTTATTGGTTTCGGGTATCAGACCAGCGAAAATTTTGATGGTTTCTCCAACATTCCTTAACTTCAAACTACCATATCTCGCGAACGGATTGACGAACTCCAGAAATGCCTGCTGCATCTGAAAGCAGAAACTCGCCCGATTACAACGGTATGTGTATTATCCCCCTAGGCCTTTGTAGTTATTGGTTTCGGGTATCAGACTTGCGAAAATTTTGATGGTTTCTCAATCATTCCTTAACTTCAAACTCCCATTTCTCGCGAACGGATTGACGAACTCGAGAAATTCCTGATGCATCTGAAAGCAGAAACTCGCCCGACTACAACGGCATGTGTTTATTTGCCCTAGGCCATGGTAGTTACTGTTTTCGAGTATCAGACTTGCGAAAATTTTGATGGTTACTCAAGCGTTCCTTAACTTCAAACTCTCATATCTCGCGAACGAATTGACGAACTCGAGAAATTCCTGATGCATCTGAAAGCAGAAACTCGCCCGACTACAACGGCATGTGTTTATTTGCCCTAGGCCATGGTAGTTATTGGTTTGGAGTATCAGACTTGCGAAAATTTTGATGGTTTCTCAACCATTCCTTCACTTCAAACTCCCATATCTCGCGAACGGATTGACGAACTCGAGAAATTCCTATTGCATCTGAAAGCAGAAACTCCCCCGATTACAACGGTATGTGTATTTTTGCCCTAGGCCATAGTAGTTTTTGGTTTCGAGAATCAGACTTGCGAAAATTTTGATGGTTTCTCAAACATTCCTTAAATTCAAACTCCCATATCTCGCGAACGGATTGACGAACTCGAGAAATTCCTATTGCATCTGAAAGCAGAGACTCGCCCGATTACAGCGGTATGTTTGTTTTTGCCCTTGGCCATAGTAGGTATAGGTGTCGAGTATCAGACTCGCGAACATTTTGATGGTTTCTCAACCATTCCTTAACCTCAAACTACCATATCTCGCGAACGGATTGACGAACTCGAGACATTCCTATTGCATCTGAAAGCAGAAACTCGTCCGATTACAACGGTATGTGTATTTTGACCCTAGGCCATTCCAGTTATTGGTTTCGAGTATCAGACTTGCGAAAATTTTGATGGTTTCTCAACCATTCCTTAACTTCAAACTCCCATTTCTCGCGAACGGATTGACGAACTCGAGAAATTCCTGTTGCATCTGAAAGTAGAAACACGCCCGATTACAACAGTAAGTGTATTTTTCCCCTAGGCCTCGGTTGTTATTGGTTTCGGGTATCAGACTTGCGATAACTTTGATCGTGTCTCAACCATTCCTTAACTTCAAACTCCCATATCTCTCGAACGGATTGACGAACTCCAGAAATTCTTGTTGCATCTGAAAGTAGAAACTCGCCCGATTACAACGCTATGTGTATTTCTGCCCTAGGCCATAGTAGTTATTGGTTTCGAGTATCAGACTTGCGAAAATTTTGATGGTTTCTCAACCATTGCTTAAATTCGATCTCCCACATCTCGCGAACGGATTGACGAACTCGAGAAATTCCTATTGCATCTGAAAGCAGAAACTCGCCCGATTACAACGGTATGTGTATTTTTGCCCTAGGCCCTTGTAGTTATTGGTTTCGCGTATCAGACTTGCGAAAACTTTGATGGTTTCTCAACCATTCCATAACTTCAAACTCCCATATCTCGCGAACGAATTGACGAACTCGAGAAATTCCTGATGCATCTGAAAGCAGAAACTCGTCCGATTACAACGGAATGTGTATTTTTCCCCTAGACCTCTGTAGTTATTGGTTTCGGGTATCAGACTTGCGAAAATTTTGATGGTTTCTCAACGATTCCTTGACTTCAAACTCCCACATCTCGCGAACGAATTGACGAACTCGAGAAATTCCTGTTGCGTCTGAAAGCAGCAACACGCCCGATTACAACGGTATGTGTATTTTTGCCCTAGGTCATAGTAGTTATTTGTTTCGAGTATCAGTCTTGCGAAAATTTTGATGGTTTCTCAACCATTCCTTAACTTCAAACTCCCATATCTCGCGAACGAATTGACGAACTCGAGAAATTCCTGTTGCATCTGAATGTAGAAACTCGCCGGATTACAGCGGTGTGCGTATTTTTTCCCCAGGCCTCGGTAGTTATTGGTTTCGGGTATCAGTCTTGCGAAAATTTTGATGGTTTCCCAACCATTCCTTAACTTCAAACTCCCATATCTCGCGAACGAATTGACGAACTCGAGAAATTCCTGTTGCATCTGAATGTAGAAACTCGCCCGATTACAGCGGTGTGTGTATTTTTCCCCTAGGCCTCGGTAGTTATTGGTTTCGGGTATCAGACTTGCGAAAATTTTGATGGCTTCTCAACCATTCCTTAAATTCAAACTCCCATATCTCGCGAATGAATTAACGAACTCGACAAATTCCTGTTGCATCTGAAAGCAGAAACTCGCCCCATTACAATGGAGTGTGTACTTTTCCCCTAGGCCATTCCTGTTATTGGTTTCGAGTGTCAGACTTGGCAAAATTTTTATGGTCTCTCAACCATTCCTTAACTTCAAATTCCAATATCTCGCGAACGGAGTGACGTACTCGAGAAATTCCTGTTGCATCTGAAAGTAGAAACTAGCCCGATTACAATGGTATGTGTATTTTTGCCCTAGGCCATAGTAGTTATTGGTTTCGAGTATCAGACTTGCGAAAATTGTGATGGTTTCGCAACCATTCCTTAAATTCAAACTCTCATATCTCCTGAACCGATTGACGAACTCGAGAAATTCCTGTTGCATCTGAAAGTAGAAACTCGCCCGATTACAACGGTATGTGTACTTTTCCCCTAGGCCTCTGTAGTTATTGGTTTCGGGTATTAGACTTGCGAAAATTTTGATGGCTTCTCAACCATTCCTTAACTTCAAACTCCCATATCTCGCGAACGGATTAACGAACTAGACAAATTCCTGTTGCATCTGAAAATAGAAACTCGCCCGATTACAATGGTGTGTGCACTTCTCCCCTAGGCCATTCCAGTTATTGGTTTCGAGTTTTAGACCAGCGAAAATTTTGATGGCTTCTCAACCATTCCTTAACTTCAAACTCCCATATCTCGCGAACGGAATGACGAACTCGAGAAATTCCTGTTGCATCGGAAAGTAGAAACTCGCCCGATTACAATGGTATGTGTATTTTTGCCCTAGGCCATAGTAGTTATTGTTTTCGAGTATCAGACTTTCGAAAATTTTGATGGTTACTCAAGCGTTCCTTAACTTCAAACTCCCATATCTCGCGAACGGATTGACGAACTCGTTAAATTCCTGTTGCATCTGAAAGTAGAAACTCGCCCCATTACAATGGTGTGTGTACTTTTCCCCTACACCATTCCAGTTATTGGTTTCGGGTATCAGACCAGCGAAAATTTTGATGGTTTCTCAAACATACCTTAACTTCAAACTCCCATATCTCGCGAACGGATTGACGAACTCCAGAAATGCCTGCTGCATCTGAAAGCAGAAACTCGCCCGATTACAGCGGTGTGTGTATTTTTCCCCTAGGCCTTTGTAGTTACTGGTTTCGGGTATCAGATTTGCGAAAATTTTGATGGTTTCTCAACCATTCCTTAACTTCAAACTCCCATATCTCGCGAACGGATTGACGAACTCGAGAAATTCCTATTGCATCTGAAAGCAGAGACTCGCCCGATTACAGCGGTATGTGTATTTTTGCCCTTGCCCATAGTAGGTATAGGTGTCGAGTATCAGACTCGAGAACATTTTGATGGTTTCTCAACCATTCCTTAACCTCAAACTACCATATCTCGCGAAAGGATTGACGAACTCGAGAAATTCCTATTGCATCTGAAAGTAGAAACACGCCCGATTACAACAGTAAGTGTATTTTTCCCCTAGGCCTCGGTTGTTATTGGTTTCGGGTATCAGACTTGCGATAACTTTGATCGTGTCTCAACTATTCCTTAACTTCAAACTCCCATATCTCTCGAACGGATTGACGAACTCCAGAAATTCTTGTTGCATCTGAAAGTAGAAACTCGCCCGATTACAACGCTATGTGTATTTCTGCCCTAGGCCATAGTAGTTATTGGTTTCGAGTATCAGACTTGCGAAAATTTTGATGGTTTCTCAACCATTGCTTAAATTCGATCTCCCACATCTCGCGAACGGATTGACGAACTCGAGAAATTCCTATTGCATCTGAAAGCAGAAACTCGCCCGATTACAACGGTATGTGTATTTTTTCCCTAGGCCCTTGTAGTTATTGGTTTCGAGTATCAGACTTGCGAAAATTTTGATGGTTTCTCAAGCGTTCCTTAACTTCAAACTCCCATACCTCGCGAACGGATTGACGAACTCGAGAAATTCCTGTTGCATCTGAAAGTAGAAACTCGCCCCATTACAATTGTGTGTGTACTTTTGCCCTAGGCCATAGTAGTTATTGGTTTCGAGTATCAGACTTGCGAAAATTTTGATGGTTTCTCAACCATTGCTTAAATTCGATCTCCCACATCTCGCGAACGGATTGACGAACTCGAGAAATTCCTATTGCATCTGAAAGCAGAAACTCGCCCGATTACAACGGTATGTGTATTTTTTCCCTAGGCCCTTGTAGTTATTGGTTTCGAGTATCAGACTTGCGAAAATTTTGATGGTTTCTCAACCATTCCTTAACTTCAAACTCCCATATCTCGCGAGCGGATTGACGAACTCGGGGAATTCCTGTTGCACCTGAAAGTAGAAGCTCGCCCGATTATAACGGTATGTGTAGTTTTGCCCTAGGCCATAGTAGTTATTGGTTTCGTGTATCAGACTTGCGAAAATTTTGATGGTTTCTCAACCATTCCTTAACTTCAAACTCCCATATCTCGCGAACGGATTGACGAACTCGAGAAATTCCTGTTGCAGCTGAAAGTAGAAACACACCTCGATTACAATGGTGTGTGTACTTTTCCCCTACGCCATAGTAGTTATTGGTTTCGAGTATCAGACTTGCGAAAATTTTGATGGTTTCTCAACCATTCCTTATCTTCAAACTCCCATATCTCGCGAGCAGATTGACGAACTCGGGGAATTCCTGTTGCACCTGAAAGTAGAAACTCACCCGATATCAACGGTATGTGTAGTTTTGCCCAAGGCATAGAAGTTATTGGTTTCGAGTATCAGACTTGCGGAAATTTAGATGGTTTCTCAACCATTCCTTAACTTCAAACTCCCATATCTCGCGAGCGGATTGACGAACTCGAGAAATAACTGTTGAACCTGAAAGTAGAAACACACCCGATTTCATTGGTGTGTGTACTTTTCCCCTACGCCATAGTACTTATTGGTTTCAAGTATCAGACTTGCGAAAATTTTGATGGTTTCTCAGCCATTCCTTAACTTCAAACTCCCATATATCGCGAACGGAATGAGGAACTCGAGAAATTCCTGTTGCATCTGAAAGCAGAATCTCGCCCGGTTACAATGGTGGGTGTACTTTTCCCCTAGGCCATTCCAGTAATTGGTTTCGACTATCAGACTTGCGAAAATTTTGATGGTTTCTCAACCATTCCTTAACTTCAAACTCCCATATCTCGCGAACAGATTGACGAACTCGAGAAATTCCTTTTGCATCTGAAAGCAGAAGCGCGTCCGACTACAACGGTATGTGTATTTTTGCCCTAGGCCATAGTAGTTACAGGTTTCGAGTATCAGACTTGCGAAAATTTTGATGGTTTCTCAACCATTCCTTAAATTCAAACTCCCATATCTCGCGAACGGATTGACGAACTCCAGGAATTCATGTTGCACCTGAAAGCAGAAACTCACCCGATTACAACGGTATGTGTATTTTTGCCCTAGGCCATTTTAGTTATTGGTTTCGAGTATCAGACTTGCGAAAATTTTGATGGTTTCTGAAGCGTTCCTTAACTTCAAACTCCCATACCTCGCGAACGGATTGACGAACTCGAGAAATTCCTGTTGCATCTGAAAGTAGAAACTCGCCCCATTACAATTGTGTGTGTACTTTTCCCCTAGGCCATTCCAGTTATTGTTTTCGAGTATCAGACGAGCGAAAATTTTGATGGTTCCTCAACCATTCCTTAACTTCAAACTCCCATATCTCGCGAGCGGATTGACGAACTCGAGGAATTCCTGTTGCACCTGAAAGTAGAAACTCGCCCGGTTACAACGGTATGTGTATTATGCCCTAGGCCATTGTAGTTATTGGTTTCGAGTATCAGACTTGCGAAAATTTTGATCGTTTCTCAACCATTCCTTAAATTCAAACTCCCATATCTCGCGAACGGATTGACAAACTCGAGAAACTCCTGTTGCACCTGAAAGTAGAAACTCGCCCGATTACAACGGTATGTGTATTTTTGCCCTAGGCCATAGTAGTTATTGGTTTCGAGTATCAGACGTGCGAAAATTTTGATGGTTTCTCAACCATTCCTTAACTTCAAACTCCCATATCTCGCGAGCGGATTGACGAACTCGGGCAATTCCTGTTGCACCTGAAAGTAGAAACTCGCCCGATTATAACGGTATGTGTAGTTTTGCCCTAGGCCATAGTAGTTATTGGTTTCGTGTATCAGACTTGCGAAAATTTTGATGGTTTCTCAACCATTCCTTAACTTCAAACTCCCATATCTCGCGAACGGATTGACGCACTCGAGAAATTCCTGTTGCAGCTGAAAGTAGAAACACACCTCGATTACAATGGTGTGTGTACTTTTCCCCTACGCCATAGTAGTTATTGGTTGCGAGTATCAGACTTGCGAAAATTTTGATGGTTTCTCAGCCATTCCTTAACTTCAAACTCCCAAATCTCGCGAACGGAATGAGGAACTCGAGAAATTCCTATTGCATCTTAATGCAGAAACTGGCCCGATTACAACGGTATGTGTATTATGCCCTAGGCCATTGTAGTTATTGGTTTCGAGTATCAGACTTGCGAAAATTTTGATGGTTTCTCAACCATTCCTTATCTTCAAACTCCCATATCTCGCGAGCGGATTGACGAACTCGGGGAATTCCTGTTGCACCTGAAAGTAGAAACTCACCCGATATCAACGGTATGTGTAGTTTTGCCCAAGGCATAGAAGTTATTGGTTTCGAGTATCAGACTTGCGGAAATTTTGATGGTTTCTCAACCATTCCTTAACTTCAAACTCCCATATCTCGCGAGCGGATTGACGAACTCGAGAAATAACTGTTGAACCTGAAAGTAGAAACACACCCGATTTCATTGGTGTGTGTACTTTTCCCCTACGCCATAGTAGTTATTGGTTTCAAGTTTCAGACTTGCGAAAATTTTGATGGTTTCTCAGCCATTCCTTAACTTCAAACTCCCATATATCGCGAACGGAATGAGGAACTCGAGAAATTCCTGTTGCATCTGAAAGCAGAATCTCGCCCGGTTACAATGGTGTGTGTACTTTTCCCCTAGGCCATTCCAGTTATTGGTTTCGACTATCAGACTTGCGAAAATTTTGATGGTTTCTCAACCATTCCTTAACTTCAAACTCCCATATCTCGCGAACAGATTGACGAACTCGAGAAATTCCTTTTGCATCCGAAAGCAGAAGCGCGTCCGATTACAACGGTATGTGTATTTTTGCCCTAGGCCATAGTAGTTACAGGTTTCGAGTATCAGACTTGCGAAAATTTTGATGGTTTCTCAACCATTCCTTAAATTGAAAATCCCATAACTCGCGAACGGATTGACGAACACGAGAAATTGCTGTTGCATCTCAAAGTAGAAACTAGCCCGATTACAACGGTATGTGTATTTTTCCCCTAGGCCAATGTAGTTATTGGTTTCGACTGTCAGAGTTGTCAAAATTTTGTTGGTTTCTCAACCATTCCTTAACTTCTAACTCCCATATCTCGCGAACGGAACGAGGAACTCGAGAAATTCCTGTTGCATCTGAAAGCAGAAACTCGCCCGATTACAATGGTGTGTGTACTTTTCCCCTAGGCCATTCCAGTTATTGGTTTCCAGTATCAGACTTGCGAAAATTTTGATGGTTTCTCAACCATTCTTTAAATTCAAACTCACATATCTCGCGAACGGAATGAGGAACTGAAGAAATTCCTGTTGCACCTGAAAGAAGAAACTCGCCCGATTACAACGGTATGTGTAGTTTTGCCCTAGGCCACAGTAGTTATTGGTTTCCAGTATCAGACTTGCGAAAATTTTGATGGTTTCTCAACCGTTCTTTAAATTCAAACTCACATATCTCGCGAACGGAATGAGGAACTGAAGAAATTCCTGTTGCACCTGAAAGAAGAAACTCGTTCGATTACAACGGTATGTGTAGTTTTGCCCTAGGCCATAGTAGTTATTGGTTTCGTGTATCAGACTTGCGAAAATTTTGATGGTTTCTCAGCCATTCCTTAACTTCAAACTCCCGTATCTCGCGAACGGATTGACAAACTCGAGAAACTCCTGTTGCACCTGAAAGTAGAAACTCGCCCGATTACAACGGTATGTGTAGTTTTGCCCTAGGCCATAGTAGTTATTGGTTTCGTGTATCAGACTTGCGAAAATTTTGATGGTTTCTCAGCCATTCCTTAACTTCAAACTCCCATATCTCGCGAACGGATTGACGAACTCGAGAAATTCCTGTTGCAGCTGAAAGTAGAAACACACCTCGATTACAATGGTGTGTGTACTTTTCCCCTACGCCATAGTAGTTATTGGTTACGAGTATCAGACTTGCGAAAATTTTGATGGTTTCTCAGCCATTCCTTAACTTCAAACTCCCATATCTCGCGAACGGAATGAGGAACTCGAGAAATTCCTATTGCATCTTAATGCAGAAACTGGCCCGATTACAACGGTATGTGTATTATGCCCTAGGCCATTGTAGTTATTGGTTTCGAGTATCAGACTTGCGAAAATTTTGATGGTTTCTCAAACATTCCTTAACTTCAAACTCCCATATCTTGCGAGCGGATTCACGAACTCGAGGAATTCCTGTTGCACCTGAAAGTAGAAACTCGCCCGATTACAACGGTATGTGTAGTTTTGCCCTAGGCCATAGTAGTTATTGGTTTCGTGTATCAGACTTGCGAAAATTTTGATGGTTTCTCAGCCATTCCTTAACTTCAAACTCCCGTATCTCGCGAACGGATTGACAAACTCGAGAAACTCCTGTTGCACCTGAAAGTAGAAACTCGCCCGATTACAACGGTATGTGTAGTTTTGCCCTAGGCCATAGTAGTTATTGGTTTCGTGTATCAGACTTGCGAAAATTTTGATGGTTTCTCAGCCATTCCTTAACTTCAAACTCCCATATCTCGCGAACGGTATGAGGAACTCGAGAAATTTCTGTTGCATCTGAAACATGAAACTCGTTCGATTACAACGGTATGTGTATTTTTACCCTAGGCCATAGTAGTTTTTGGTTTCGAGTATCAGACTTGCGAAAATTTTGATGGTTTCTCAACCATTCCTTAACTTCAAACTCCCATATCTCGGGAACGGATTGACGAACTCGAGAAATTCCTGTTGCACCTGAAAGTAGAAACTCACCCGATATCAACGGTATGTGTAGTTTTGCCCTAGGGCATAGAAGTTATTGGTTTCGAGTATCAGACTTGCGGAAATTTTGATAGTTTCTCAACCATTCCTTAACTTCAAACTCCCATATATCGCGAACGGTATGAGGAACTCGAGAAATTTCTGTTGCATCTGAAACATGAAACTCGTTCGATTACAACGGTATGTGTATTTTTACCCTAGGCCATAGTAGTTTTTGGTTTCGAGTATCAGATTTGCGTAAATTTTGATGGTTTCTCAACCATTCCTTAAATTCAAAATCCCATAACTCGCGAACGGATTGACGAACTCGAGAAATTGCTGTTGCATCTGAAAGTAGAAACTAGCCCGAATACAACGGTATGTGTATTTTTGCCCTAGGCCTTAGTAGTTATTGGTTTCGAGTATCAGACATGCGAAAATTTTGATGGTTTCTCAACCATTCCTTAACTTCAAACTCCCATATCTCGCGAGCGGATTGAAGAACTCGAGAAATTCCTATTGCATCTGAAAGCAGAAACTCGCCCGATTACAACGGTGTGTGCATTTCTCCCCTAGGCCAATGTAGTTATTGGTTTCGAGTATCAGACTTGTAAAAATTTTGATGGTTTCTCAACCATTCCTTAAATTCAAACTCCCATATCTCGCGAACGGATTGACGAACTCGAGAAATTCCAATTGCATCTGAAAGCAGAAACTCGCCCTATTACAACGGTATGTGTATTTTTGCCCTAGGCCATAGTAGTTATAGTTGTCGAGTATCAGACTTGCGAAAATTTTGATGGTTTCTCAACCATTCCTTAACCTCAAACTCCCATATCTCGCGAACGGATTTACGAACTTTAGAAATTCCTATTGCATCTGAAAGCAGAAACTCGTCCGATTACAACGGTGTGTGTATTTTTCCCCTAGGCCATTCCAGTTATTGGTTTCGAGTATCAGACTTGCGAAAATTTTGATGGTTTCTCAACCATTCCTTAACTTCAAACTCCCATTTCTCGCGAACGGATTGACGAACACGAGAAATTCCTGTTGCATCTGAAAGTAGAAACTCGCCCGATTACAACGGTAAGTGTATTTTTCCCCTAGGCCTCGGTTGTTATTGGTTTCGGGTATCAGACTTGCGATAATTTTGATCGTGTCTCAACCATTCCTTAACTTCAAACTCCCATATCTCGCGAACGGATTGACGAACTCCAGAAATTCCTGTTGCATCTGAAAGTAGAAACTCGCCCGATTACAACGGTATGTGTATTTTTGCCCTAGGCCATAGTAGTTATTGGCTTCGAGTATCAGACTTGCGGAAATTTTGATGGTTTCTCAACCATTCCTTAAATTCAAACTCCCATACCTCGCGAACAGATTGACGAACTCGTGAAATTCCTTTTGCATCTGAAAGCAGAAACTCGCCCGATTACATCGGTATGTGTATTTTTGCCCTAGGCCATAGTAGTTTTTGGTTTCGAGTATCAGACTTGCGAAAATTTTGATGGTTTCTCAAACATTCCTTAAATTCAAACTCCCATATCTCGCGAACGGATTGACGAACTCGAGAAATTCCTATTGCATCTGAAAGCAGAAACTTGCCCTATTACAACGGTATGTGTATTTTTGCCCTAGGCCATAGTAGTTATAGTTGTCGAGTATCAGACTTGCGAAAATTTTGATGGTTTCTCAACCATTCCTTAACCTCAAACTCCCATATCTCGCGAACGGATTGACGAACTCGAGAAATTCCTATTGCATCTGAAAGCAGAAACTCGTCCGATTACAACGGTATGTGTATTTTTCCCCTAGGCCATTCCAGTTATTGGTTTCGAGTATCAGACTTGCGAAAATTTTGATGGTTTCTCAACCATTCCTTAACTTCAAAATCCCATTTCTCGCGAACGGATTGACGACCTCGAGAAATTCCTGTTGCATCTGAAAGTAGAAACTCGCCCGATTACAACGGTAAGTGTATTTTTCCCCTAGGCCTCGGTTGTTATTGGTTTCGGGTATCAGACTTGCGATAATTTTGATCGTGTCTCAACCATTCCTTAACTTCAAACTCCCATATCTCGCGAACGGATTGACGAACTCCAGAAATTCCTGTTGCATCTGAAAGTAGAAACTCGCCCGATTACAACGGTATGTGTATTTTTGCCCTAGGCCATAGTAGTTATTGGTTTCGAGTATCAGACTTGCGAAAATTTTGATGGTTTCTCAACCATTTCTTAACTTCAAACTCCCATATCTCGCGAACGGATTGACGACCTCGAGAAATTCCTGTTGCAACTGAAAGCAAAAACTCGCCCGATTACAACGGTATGTGTATTTTTCTCCTACGTCATAGTAGTTATTGGTTTCGAGTATCAGACTTGCGAAAGTTTTGATGGTTTCTCAACCATTCCTTAACTTCAGACTCCCATATCTCGCGAGCGGATTGACGAACTCGAGAAATTCCTATTGCATCTGAAAGCAGAAACTCGCCCGATTACAACGGTGTGTGCATTTTTCCCCTAGGCCAATGTAGTTATTTGTTTCGAGTATCAGACATGCAAAAATTTTGATGATTTCTCAACCATTCCTTAAATTCAAACTCCCATATCTCGCGAACGGATTGACGAACTCGAGAAATTTCTGTTGCATCTGAAAGCAGAAACTCGCCCGATTACAACGGTATGAGTATTTTTGCCCTAGGCCATAGTAGTTATTGCATTGGAGTATCAGACTTGCGAAAACTTTGATTGTTTCTCAACCTTTCCTTAAATTCGAACTCCCATATCTCGCGAACCGATTGACGATATCGAGAAATTCCTGTTGCATCTGAAAGTAGAAACTCGCCCCATTACAATGGTGTGTTTACTTTTCCCCTAGGCCATTCCAGTTATTTGATTCGAGTATCAGACGTGCGAAAATTTTGATGGTTTCTCAACCATTCCTTAACTTCAAACTCCCGTATCTCGCGAACGGATTGACGAACTAGAGAAATTGCTATAGCATCTGAAAGCAGAAACTCGCCCGATTACATCGGTATGTGTATTTTTCCCCTAGGCCTTTGTAGTTATTGGTTTCGAGTATCAGACTTGCGAAAATTTTGATAGTTTCTCAACCATTCCATAACTTCAAGCTCCCATATCTCGCGAACGGATTGACGAACTTCAGAAATTCCTGTTGCATCTGAAAGCAGAATCTCGCCCGATTACAACGGTATGTGTCTTTTTCCCCTAGGCCATTGTAGTTATCGGTTTCGAGTATCAGACTTGCGAAAATTTTGATGGTTTCTCAACCATACCTTAACTTCAAACTCCCATATCTCGCGAACGGATTGACGAACTAGAGAAATTGCTATTGCATCTGAAAGCAGAAACTCGCCCGATTACAACGGTGTGTGTATTTTCCCCTAGGCCTTTGTAGTTATTGGTTTCGTGTATCAGACTTGCGAAAGTTTTGATGGTTTCTCAACCATTCCTTAACTTCAAACTCCCATATCTCGCGAACGAATTGACGAAGTCGAGAAATTCCTCTTGCATCTGAAAGCAGAAACTCGCCCGATTAGAACGGTATGTGAACTTCTCCCCTAGGCGATTCCAGTTATTGGTTTCGAGTATCAGACTTGCGAAAATTTTTATTGTTTCTCAACCATTCCTTAACTTCAAACTCCCATATCTCGCGAACGGATTGACAAACTAGTGAAATTCCTATTTCATCTGAAAGCAGAAACTCACCCGATTACAACGGTATGTGTATTATTCCCCTAGGCCTTTGTAGTTAATGGTTTTCGGGTATCAGATTTGCGAAAATTTTGATGGTTTCTCAATCATTCCTTAACTTCAAACTCCCATATCTCGCGAACGGATTGACGAACTCCAGGAATTCATGTTGCATCTGAAAGCAGAAACTCGCCCGATTACAACGGTATGTGTAGTTTTCCCCTACGCCATTCCAGTTATTGGTTTCGAGTATCAGACTTGCGAAAATTTTGATGGTTTCTCAACCATTCCTTCACTTCAAACTCCCATATCTCGCGAACGGATTGACGAACTCGAGAAATGCCTATTGCATCTGAAAGCAGAAACTCACCCGATTACAACGGTATGTGTATTTTTGCCCTAGGCCATAGTAGTTACTGGTTTCTTGTGTCAGACTTGCGAAAATTTTGATGGTTTCTCAACCATTCCTTAAATTCGATCTCCCATATCTCGCGAACGGATTGACGAACTCGAGAAATTCCTATTGCATCTGAAAGCGGAAACTCGCTCGATTACAACGGTATGTGTATTTTTGCCCTAGGCCATAGTAGTTATAGGTGTCGAGTATCAGACTTGCGAAAATTTTGATGGTTACTCAACCATTCCTTAAACTCAAACTCCCATATCTCGCGAACGGATTGACGAACTCTAGAAATTCCTATTGCATCTGAAAGCAGAAGCTCGTCCGATTACAACGGTATGTGTATTTTTCCCCTAGGCCATTCAGTTATTGGTTTCGAGAATCAGACTTGCGAAAATTTTGATGGTTTCTCAACCATTCCTTAACTTCAAACTCCCATTTCTCGCGAACGGATTGACGAACTCGAGAAATTCCTATTGCATCTGAAAGCAGAAACTCGCCGATTACAACGGTAAGTGTATTTTTCCCCTAGGCCTCGGTTGTTATTGGTTTCGGGTATCAGACTTGCGATAATTTTTTTCGTGTCTCAACCATTCCTTAACCTCAAACTCCCATATCTCGCGAACGGATTGACGAACTCGAGAAATTCCTATTGCATCTGAAAGCAGAAACTCGCTCGATTACAACGGTATGTGTATTTTTGCCCTAGGCCATAGTAGTTAAAGGTGTCGAGTATCAGACTTGTCAAAATTTTGATGGTTTCTCAACCATTCCTTAACTTCAAACACCCATATCTCGCGAACGGATTGACGAACTCGAGAAATTCCTGTTGCACCTGAAAGCAGAAACTCACCCGATTACAACGGTATGTGTATTTTTGCCCTAGGCCATAGTAGTTATTGGTTTCGAGTGTCAGACTTGCGAAAATTTTGATGGTTTCTCAACCATTCCTTAAATTCGATCTCCCATATCTCGCGAACGGATTGACGAACTCCAGAAATTCCTGTTGCATCTGAAAGTAGAAACTCGACCGATTACAACGGTATGTGTATTTTTTGCCCTAGGCCGTAGTAGTTATTGGTTTCGAGTATCAGACATGCGAAAATTTTAATGGTTTCTCAATCATTCCTTAACTTCAAACTCCATATCTCGCGAACGGATTGACGAACTCCAGGATTTCATGTTGCATCTGAAAGCAGAAACACGCCCGATTACAACGGTATGTGTAGTTTTCCCCTACGCCATTCCAGTTATTGGTTTCGAGTATCAGACTTGCGAAAATTTTGATGGTTTCTCAACCATTCCTTCACTTCAAACTCCCATATCTCGCGAACGGATTGACGAACTCGAGAAATTCCTATTGCATCTGAAAGCAGAAACTCACCCGATTACAACAGTATGTGTATTTTTGCCCTAGGCCATAGTAGTTACTGGTTTCTTGTGTCAGACTTGCGAAAATTTTGATGGTTTCTCAACCATTCCTTAAATTCGATCTCCCATATCTCGCGAACGGATTGACGAACTCGAGAAATTCCTATTGCATCTGAAAGCAGAAACTCGCTCGATTACAACGGTATGTGTATTTTTGCCCTAGGCCATAGTAGTTATAGGTGTCGAGTATCAGACTTGCGAAAATTTTGATGGTTACTCAACCATTCCTTAACCTCAAACTCCCATTTCTCGCGAACGGATTGACGAACTCGAGAAATTCCTATTGCATCTGAAAGCAGAAGCTCGTCCGATTACAACGGTATGTGTATTTTTCCCCTAGGCCATTCCAGTTATTGGTTTTGAGTATCAGACTTGCGAAAATTTTGATGGTTTCTCAACCATTCCTTCGCTTCAAATTCCCATATCTCGCGAACGGATTGACGAACTCGAGAAATTCCTATTGCATCTGAAAGCAGAAACTCACCCGATTACAACGGTATGTGTATTTTTGCCCTAGGCCATAGTAGTTATTGGTTTCGAGTGTCAGACTTGCGAAAATTTTGATGGTTTCTCAACCATTCCTTAAATTCGATCTCCCATATCTCGCGAACGGATTGACGAACTCGAGAAATTCCTATTGCATCTGAAAGCAGAAACTCGCCCGATTACATCGGTATGTGTATTTTTGCCCTAGGCCATTGTAGTTATTGGTTTCGTGTATCAGACTTGCGAAAATTTTGATGGTTTCTCAACCATTGCTTAAATTCGATCTCCCATATCTCGCGAACGGAATGACGAACTCGAGAAATTCCTGCTGTATCTGAAAGCAGAAACTCGCCCGATTACAACGGTATGCATATTTTTGCCCTAGGCCATAGTATTTATTGGTTTCGAGTATCAGACTTGCGAAAATTTTGATGGTTTCTCAACCATTCCTTCACTTCAAACTCCCATATCTCGCGAACGGATTGACGAACTCGAGAAATTCCTATTGCATCTGAAAGCAGAAACTCACCCGATTACAACAGTATGTGTATTTTTGCCCTAGGCCATAGTAGTTACTGGTTTCTTGTGTCAGACTTGCGAAAATTTTGATGGTTTCTCAACCATTCCTTAAATTCGATCTCCCATATCTCGCGAACGGATTGACGAACTCGAGAAATTCCTATTGCATCTGAAAGCAGAAACTCGCTCGATTACAACGGTATGTGTATTTTTGCCCTAGGCCATAGTAGTTATAGGTGTCGAGTATCAGACTTGCGAAAATTTTGATGGTTACTCAACCATTCCTTAACCTCAAACTCCCATTTCTCGCGAACGGATTGACGAACTCGAGAAATTCCTATTGCATCTGAAAGCAGAAGCTCGTCCGATTACAACGGTATGTGTATTTTTCCCCTAGGCCATTCCAGTTATTGGTTTTGAGTATCAGACTTGCGAAAATTTTGATGGTTTCTCAACCATTCCTTCGCTTCAAATTCCCATATCTCGCGAACGGATTGACGAACTCGAGAAATTCCTATTGCATCTGAAAGCAGAAACTCACCCGATTACAACGGTATGTGTATTTTTGCCCTAGGCCATAGTAGTTATTGGTTTCGAGTGTCAGACTTGCGAAAATTTTGATGGTTTCTCAACCATTCCTTAAATTCGATCTCCCATATCTCGCGAACGGATTGACGAACTCGAGAAATTCCTATTGCATCTGAAAGCAGAAACTCGCCCGATTACATCGGTATGTGTATTTTTGCCCTAGGCCATTGTAGTTATTGGTTTCGTGTATCAGACTTGCGAAAATTTTGATGGTTTCTCAACCATTGCTTAAATTCGATCTCCCATATCTCGCGAACGGAATGACGAACTCGAGAAATTCCTGCTGTATCTGAAAGCAGAAACTCGCCCGATTACAACGGTATGCATATTTTTGCCCTAGGCCATAGTATTTATTGGTTTCGAGTATCAGATTTGCGAAAATTTTGATGGTTTCTCAAGCGTTCCTTAAATTCAAACACCCATATCTCGCGAACGGATTAACGAACTCGAGAAATTCCTGCTGCATCTGAAAGTAGAAACTCGCCCGATTACAATGGTGTGTGCACGTTTCCCCTAGGCCATTGTAGTAATTGGTTTCATGTAACAGACTTGCGAAAATTTTAATGGTTTCTCAACCATTCCTTAACTTCAAACTCCCATACCTCGGATTGACGAACTCGAGAAATTCCTGTTGCATCTGAAAGTAGAAACTCGCCCCATTACAATGGTGTGTATACTTTTCCCCCTAGGCCATTCCAGTTATTGGTTTCGAGTATCAGACCAGCGAAAATTTTGATGGTTTCTCAACCATTCCTTAACTTCAAACTCCCATACCTCGGATTGACGAACTCGAGAAATTCCTGTTGCATCAGAAAGTAGAAACTCGCCTGATTACAGTTGTATGTGTATTTTTGCCCTAGGCCATAGTATTTATTGGTTTCGAGTATCAGACTTGCGAAAATTTTGATGGTTTCTCAACCATTCCTTAACTTCAAACTCCCATATCTCGCGAACGGATTGACGAACTCGAGAAATTCCGGTTGCATCTGAAAGCAGAGACTCGCCCGATTACAATGGTGTGTGTACTTTTCCCCTAGGCCATAGCAGTTATTTGTTTCGAGTATCAGACATGCGAAAATTTTGATGGATTCTCAACCATTCCTTAACTTCAAACTCCCATATCTCGCGAACGGATTGACGAACTCGAGAAATTCCTGTTGCATCTGAAAGTACAAAGCTCGCCCGATTACAATGGTGTCTGTACTTTTCCACTAGGCCATAGTAGTTATTGGTTTCGAGTATCAGATTTGCGAAAATTTTGATGGATTCTCAACCATTCCTTAACTTCAAACTCCCATATCTCGCGAACGGATTGACAAACTCGAGAAATTCCTATTGCATCTGAAAGTAGAAACTCGCCCGATTACAACGTTATGTGTATTTTTCCCCTAGGCCTTTTTAGTTATTGGTTTCGTGTATCAGACCAGCCAAAATTTTGATGGTTTCTCAACCATTCCTTAACATCAGACTCCCATACCTCGCGAACGGATTGACGAACTCGAGAAATTCCTATTGTATCTGAAAGCAGAAACTCGCTCGATTACAACGGTATGTGTATTTTTGCCCTAGGCCATAGTAGTTTTGGTTTTGAGTATCAGACTTGCGAAAATTTTGATGGTTTCTCAACCATTCCTTCACTTCAAATTCCCATATCTCGCGAACGGATTGACGAACTCGAGAAATTCCTATTGCATCTGAAAGCAGAAACTCGCCCGATTACATCGGTATGTGTATTTTTGCCCTAGGCCATAGTAGTTTTTGGTTTCGAGTATCAGACTTGCGAAAATTTTGATGGTTTCTCAATCATTCCTTAACTTCAAACTCCCATATCTCGCGAACGGATTGACGAACTCGAGAAATTCCTATTGCATCTGAAAGCGGAAACTCGCTCGATTACAACGGTATGTGTAGTTTTCCCCTACGCCATTCCAGTTATTGGTTTCGAGTATCAGACTTGCGAAAATTTTGATGGTTTCTCAACCATTCCCTCACTTCAAACTCCCATATCTCGCGAACGGATTGACGAACTCGAGAAATTCCTATTGCATCTGAAAGCAAAAACTCACCCGATTACAACGGTATGTGTATTTTTGCCCTAGGCCATAGTAGTTACTGGTTTCTTGTGTCAGACTTGCGAAAATTTTGATGGTTTCTCAACCATTCCTTAAATTCGATCTCCCATATCTCGCGAACGGATTGACGAACTCGAGAAATTCCTATTGCATCTGAAAGCAGAAACTCGCTCGATTACAACGGTATGTGTATTTTTGCCCTAGGCCATAGTAGTTATAGGTGTCGAGTATCAGACTTGCGAAAATTTTGATGGTTACTCAACCATTCCTTAACCTCAAACTCCCATATCTCGCGAACGGATTGACGAACTCAAGAAATTCCTATTGCATCTGAAAGCAGAAGCTCGTCCGATTACAACGGTATGTGTATTTTTCCCCTAGGCCATTCCAGTTATTGGTTTTGAGTATCAGACTTGCGCAAATTTTGATGGTTTCTCAACCATTCCTTCACTTCAAATTCCCATATCTCGCGAACGGATTGACGAACTCGAGAAATTCCTATTGCATCTGAAAGCAGAAACTCACCCGATTACAACGGTATGTGTATTTTTGCCCTAGGCCATAGTAGTTATTGGTTTCGAGTGTCAGACTTGCGAAAATTTTGATGGTTTCTCAACCATTCCTTAAATTCGATCTCCCATATCTCGCGAACGGATTGACGAACTCGAGAAATTCCTATTGCATCTGAAAGCAGAAACTCGCCCGATTACATCGGTATGTGTATTTTTGCCCTAGGCCATAGTAGTTTTTGGTTTCGAGTATCAGACTTGCGAAAATTTTGATGGTTTCTCAAACATTCCTTAACTTCAGACTCCCATACCTCGCGATCGGATTGCGGAAATCGAGAAATTCCTGTTGCGTCTGATAGCAGAAACTCGCCCAATTACAACGGTATGTGTATTTTTGCCCTAGGCCATAGTAGTTATTGGGATCGAGTATCAGACTTGCGAAAATTTTGATGGTTTCTCAACCATTCCTTAAATTCAAACTCCCATATCTCGTGAACGGATTGACGAACTCGAGAAATTCCTGTTGCATCTGAAAGTAGAAACACACCCGATTACAATGGCGTGTGTACTTTTTCCCTACGCCATAGTAGTTATTGGTTTCGAGTATCAGATTTGTCAAAATTTTGATGGTTTCTCAACCATTCCTTAACTTCAAACTCCCATATCTCGCGAACGGATCGACGAACTCGAGATATTCCTGTTGCATCTGAAAGTAGAAGCTCGCCCGATTACAATGGTATGTGTATTTTCTCCCTAGGCCATAGTAGTTATTGGGATCGAGTATCAGACTTGCGAAAATTTTGATGGTTTCTCAACCATTCCTTAAATTGAAACTACCATATCTCGCGAACGGATTGACGAACTCGAGAAATTCCTGTTGCATCTGAAAGTAGAAACTCGCCCGATTACAATGGTGTGTGTACTTTTCCCCTGGGCCATTCCAGTTATTGGTTTCGATTATCAGACTTGCGAAAATTTTAATGGCTTCTCAACCATACCTTAACTTCAAACTCCCATATCTTGCGAGCGGATTGACGAACTAGAGGAATTCCTGTTGCACCTGAAAGTAGAAACTCGCCCGGGTACAACGGTATGTGTAGTTTTGCCCTAGGCCATAGAAGTTATTGGTTTCGTGTATCAGACTTGCGAAAATTTTGATGGTTTCTCAGCCACTCCTTAACTTCAAACTCCCATATCTCGCGAACGGATTGACGAACTCGAGAAATTCCTGTTGCCTCTGAAAGCAGAAACTCGTCCGATTACAACGCTATGTGTATTTGTGCCCTAGGGCATAGTAGTTATTGGTTTAGAATATCAGACATGCGAAAATTTTGATGGTTTCTCAACCATTCCTTAACTTCAAACTCCCATATCTCGCGAACGGATTGACGAACTCGAGAAATTCCTATTGCATCTGAAAGTAGAAGCTCGCCCGATTACAATGGTATGTGTATTTTCCCCCTACGCCATAGTAGTTATTGGTTTCGAGTATCAGACCTAAGAAAATTTTGATGGTTTCTCAACCATTCCTTAACTTCAAACTCCCATATCTCGCGAACGGATTGACGAACTCGAGAAATTCCTGTTGCATCTGAAAGCAGAAACTCGCCCGATTACAACGGTATGTGTAGTTTTGCCCTAGGTCATAGTAGTTATTGGTTTCGAGTAACAGACTTGCGAAAATTTTGATGGTTTCTCAACCTATCCTTAAATTCGAACTCCCATATCTCGCGAACCGATTGACGATATCGAGAAATTCCTGTTGCATCTGAAAGTAGATACTCGCCCGATTACAACGGTATGTGTATTTTCCCCCTACGCCATAGTAGTTATTGGTTTCGAGTATCAGACTTGTCAAAATTTTGATGGCTTCTCAACCATTCCTTAACTTCAAACTCCCATATCTCGCGAACGGATTGACGAACTCGATAAATTCCTGTTGCATCTGAAAGTAGAAGCTCGCCCGATTACAACGGTATGTGTATTTCCCCCCTAGGCCATAGCAGTTATTGGTTTCGAGTATCAGACTTGCGAAAATTTTGATGGTTTCGAAACCATTCCTTAACTTCAAACTCCCATATCTCGCGAACGGATAGCCGAACTCCAGAAGTTTCTGTTGCATCTGAAAGCAGAAACTCGCCCGATTACAACGGTAGGAGAATTTTTGCCCTAGGCCATAGTAGTTATTGGATTCGAGTATCAGACTTGCGAAAACTTTGATTGTTTCTCAACCTTTCCTTAAATTCAAACTCCCATATCTCGCAAACCGATTGACGATATCGAGAAATTCCTGTTGCCTCTGAAAGTAGATACTCGCCCGATTACAACGGTATGTGTATTTTCCCCCTACGCCATAGTAGTTATTGGTTTCGAGTATCAGACTTGTCAAAATTTTGATGGCTTCTCAACCATTCCTTAACTTCAAACTCCCATATCTCGCGAACGGATTGACGAACTCGATAAATTCCTGTTGCATCTGAAAGTAGAAGCTCGCCCGATTACAACGGTATGTGTATTTCCCCCCTAGGCCATAGCAGTTATTGGTTTCGAGTATCAGACTTGCGAAAATTTTGATGGTTTCGAAACCATTCCTTAACTTCAAACTCCCATATCTCGCGAACGGATAGCCGAACTCCAGAAGTTTCTGTTGCATCTGAAAGCAGAAACTCGCCCGATTACAACGGTATGTGTAGTTTTGCCCTAGGTCATAGTAGTTATTGGTTTCGAGTAACAGACTTGCGAAAATTTTGATGGTTTCTCAACCTATCCTTAAATTCGAACTCCCATATCTCGCGAACCGATTGACGATATCGAGAAATTCCTGTTGCATCTGAAAGTAGATACTCGCCCGATTACAACGGTATGTGTATTTTCCCCCTACGCCATAGTAGTTATTGGTTTCGAGTATCAGACTTGTCAAAATTTTGATGGCTTCTCAACCATTCCTTAACTTCAAACTCCCATATCTCGCGAACGGATTGACGAACTCGATAAATTCCTGTTGCATCTGAAAGTAGAAGCTCGCCCGATTACAACGGTATGTGTATTTCCCCCCTAGGCCATAGCAGTTATTGGTTTCGAGTATCAGACTTGCGAAAATTTTGATGGTTTCGAAACCATTCCTTAACTTCAAACTCCCATATCTCGCGAACGGATAGCCGAACTCCAGAAGTTTCTGTTGCATCTGAAAGCAGAAACTCGCCCGATTACAACGGTAGGAGAATTTTTGCCCTAGGCCATAGTAGTTATTGGATTCGAGTATCAGACTTGCGAAAACTTTGATTGTTTCTCAACCTTTCCTTAAATTCAAACTCCCATATCTCGCAAACCGATTGACGATATCGAGAAATTCCTGTTGCCTCTGAAAGTAGATACTCGCCCGATTACAACGGTATGTGTATTTTCCCCCTACGCCATAGTAGTTATTGGTTTCGAGTATCAGACTTGTCAAAATTTTGATGGCTTCTCAACCATTCCTTAACTTCAAACTCCCATATCTCGCGAACGGATTGACGAACTCGATAAATTCCTGTTGCATCTGAAAGTAGAAGCTCGCCCGATTACAACGGTATGTGTATTTCCCCCCTGGGCCATAGCAGTTATTGGTTTCGAGTATCAGACTTGCGAAAATTTTGATGGTTTCGAAACCATTCCTTAACTTCAAACTCCCATATCTCGCGAACGGATAGCCGAACTCCAGAAGTTTCTGTTGCATCTGAAAGCAGAAACTCGCCGGATTACAACGGTAGGAGAATTTTTGCCCTAGGCCATAGTAGTTATTGGATTCGAGTATCAGACTTGCGAAAACTTTGATTGTTTCTCAACCTTTCCTTAAATTCAAACTCCCATATCTCGCAAACCGATTGACGATATCGAGAAATTCCTGTTGCCTCTGAAAGTAGATACTCGCCCGATTACAACGGTATGTGTATTTTTTTCCCTAGGCCATTGTAGTTAATGGTTTCGTGTATCAGACTTGCGAAAATTTTGATGGTTTGTCAACCATTCCTTAACTTCAAACACCCATATCTCGCGAACGGATTGACGAACTCGAGAAATTCCTGTTGCATCTGAAAGCAGAAACTCGCCCGATTACAACGGTATGTGTAGTTTTGCCCTAGGTCATAGTAGTTATTGGTTTCGAGTAACAGACTTGCGAAAATTTTGATGGTTTCTCAACCATTCCTTAACTTCAAACTGACTTATCTCGCGAGCGGATTGACGAACTCGAGAAATTCCTATTGCATCTGAAAGCAGAAACTCGCCCGATTAGAACGGTATGTGTATTTTTGCCCTAGGCCATAGTAGTTATTGGTTTCGAGTATCAGCCTGGCGAAAATTTTGATGGTTTCTCAACCATTCCTTAACTTCAAACTCCCATATCTCGCGAACGGATTGACGAACTCGATAAATTCCTGTTGCATCTGAAAGTAGAAACTCGCCCGATTACAACGGTATGTGTATTTTCCCCCTAGGCCATAGCAGTTATTGGTTTCGAGTATCAGACTTGCGAAAATTTTGATGGTTTCGAAACCATTCCTTATCTTCAAACTCCCATATCTCGCGAACGGATTGACGAACTCCAGAAATTTCTGTTACATCTGAAAGCAGAAACTCGCCCGATTACAACGGTATGAGTATTTTTGCCCTAGGCCATAGTAGTTATTGGATTCAAGTATCAGACTTGCGAAAACTTTGATTGTTTCTCGACCTATCCTTAAATTCGAACTCCCATATCTCGCGAACCGATTGACGATATCGAGAAATTCCTGTTGCATCTGAAAGTAGATTCTCGCCCGATTACAACGGTATGTGTATTTTTGCCCTAGGCCATAGTAGATATTGGTTTCGAGTATTAGACCAGCGAAAATTTTGATGGTTTCTCAACCATTCCTTAACTTTAAACTCCCATATCTCGCGAACGGATTGACGAACTCGAGAAATTCCTGTTGCCTCTGAAAGCAGAAACTCGTCCGATTACAACGCTATGTGTATTTGTGCCCTAGGGCATAGTAGTTATTGGTTTAGAATATCAGACATGCGAAAATTTTGATGGTTTCTCAACCATTCCTTAACTTCAAACTCCCATATCTCGCGAACGGATTGACGAACTCGAGAAATTCCTATTGCATCTGAAAGTAGAAGCTCGCCCGATTACAATGGTATGTGTATTTTCCCCCTACGCTATAGTAGTTATTGGTTTCGAGTATCGGACTTGTCAAAATTTTGATGGTTTCGAAACCATTCCTTATCTTCAAACTCCCATATCTCGCGAACGGATTGACGAACTCCAGAAATTTCTGTTACATCTGAAAGCAGAAACTCGACCGATTACAACGGTATGAGTATTTTTGCCCTAGGCCATAGAAGTTATTGGATTCAAGTATCAGACTTACGAAAACTCTGATTGTTTCTCAACCTATCCTTAAATTCGAACTCCCATATCTCGCGAACCGATTGACGATATCGAGAAATTCCTGTAGCATCTGAAAGTAGATTCTCGCCCGATTACAACGGTATGTGTATTTTTCCCCTATGCCATTGTAGTTACTGGTTTCGAGTATCAGACTTGCGAGAATGTTGATGGTTTCTCAACCATTCCTTAACTTCAAACACCCATATCTCGCGAACGGATTGACGAACTCGAGAAATTCCTGTTGCATCTGAAAGCAGAAACTCGCCCGATTACAACGGTATGTGTAGTTTTGCCATAGGTCATAGTAGTTATTGGTTTCGAGTATCAGACTTGCGAAAATTTTGATGGTTTCTCAACCATTACTTAACTTCAAACTCCCTTATCTCGCGAGCGGATTGACGAACTCGAGAAATTCCTATTGCATCTGAAAGCAGAAACTCGCCCGATTACAACGGTATGTGTATTTTTGCCCTAGGCCATAGTAGTTATTGGATTCGAGTATCAGACTTGCGAAAACTTTGATTGTTTCTCAACCTTTCCTTAAATTCAAACTCCCATATCTTGCGAACCGATTGACGATATCGAGAAATTCCTGTTTCATCTGAAAGTAGATACTCGCCCGATTACAACGGTATGTGTATTTTTGCCCTAGGCCATAGTAGATATTGGTTTCGAGTATTAGACCAGCGAAAATTTTGATGGTTTCTCAACCATTCCTTAACTTCAAACACCCATATCTCGCGAACGGATTGACGAACTCGAGAAATTCCTGTTGCATCTGAAAGCAGAAACTCGCCCGATTACAACGGTATGTGTAGTTTTGCCCTAGGTCATAGTAGTTATTGGTTTCGAGTTTCAGACTTGCGAAAATTTTGATGGTTTCTCAACCATTACTTAACTTCAAACTCCCTTATCTCGCTAGCGGATTGACGAACTCGAGAAATTCCTGTTGCATCTGAAAGCAGAAACTCGCCCGATTACAACGGTATGTGTAGTTTTGCCCTAGGTCATAGTAGTTATTGGTTTCGAGTATCAGACTTGCGAAAATTTTGATGGTTTCTCAACCATTCCTTAACTTCAAACTCCCTTATCTCGCGAGCGGATTGACGAACTCGAGAAATTCCTATTGCATCTGAAAGCAGTAACTCGCCCGATTAGAACGGTTGGAGAATTTTTGCCCTAGGCCATAGTAGTTATTGGATTCGAGTATCAGACTTGCGAAAACTTTGATTGTTTCTCAACCTTTCCTTAAATTCAAACTCCCATATCTCGCGAACCGATTGACGATATCGAGAAATTCCTGTTGCATCTGAAAGTAGATACTCGCCCGATTACAACGGTATGTGTATTTTTTTCCCTGGGCCATTGTAGTTAATGGTTTCGAGTATCAGACTTGCGAAAATTTTGATGGTTTCTCAACCATTCCTTAACTTCAAACACCCATATCTCGCGAACGGATTGACGAACTCGAGAAATTCCTCTTGCATCTGAAAGCAGAAACTCGCCCGATTACAACGGTATGTGTAGTTTTGTCCTAGGTCATAGTAGTTATTGGTTTCGAGTAACAGACTTGCGAAAATTTTGATGGTTTCTCAACCATTCCTTAACTTCAAACTGACTTATCTCGCGAGCGGATTGACGAACTCGAGAAATTCCTATTGCATCTGAAAGCAGAAACTCGCCCGATTAGAACGGTATGTGTATTTTTGCCCTAGGCCATAGTAGTTATTGGTTTCGAGTATCAGCCTGGCGAAAATTTTGATGGTTTCTCAACCATTCCTTAACTTCAAACTCCCATATCTCGCGAACGGATTGACGAACTCGATAAATTCCTGTTGCATCTGAAAGTAGAAGCTCGCCCGATTACAACGGTATGTGCATTTTCCCCCTAGGCCATAGCAGTTATTGGTTTCGAGTATCAGACTTGCGAAAATTTTGATGGTTTCGAAACCATTCCTTATCTTCAAACTCCCATATCTCGCGAACGGATTGACGAACTCCAGAAATTTCTGTTACATCTGAAAGCAGAAACTCGCCCGATTACAACGGTATGAGTATTTTTGCCCTAGGCCATAGTAGTTATTGGATTCAAGTATCAGACTTGCGAAAACTTTGATTGTTTCTCGACCTATCCTTAAATTCGAACTCCCATATCTCGCGAACCGATTGACGATATCGAGAAATTCCTGTTGCATCTGAAAGTAGATTCTCGCACGATTACAACGGTATGTGTATTTTTGCCCTAGGGCATAGTAGTTATTGGTTTAGAATATCAGACATGCGAAAATTTTGATGGTTTCTCAACCATTCCTTAACTTCAAACTCCCACATCTCGCGAACGGATTGACGAACTAGAGAAATTCCTATTGCATCTGAAAGTAGAAGCTCGCCCGATTACAATGGTGTGTGTATTTTCCCCCTACGCCATAGTAGTTGTTGGTTTCGAGTATCAGACTTGTCAAAACTTTGATGGTTTCTCAACCATTCCTTAACTTCAAACTCCCATATCTCGCGAACGGATTGACGAACTCGAGAAATTCCTATTGCATCTGAAAGTAGAAGCTCGCCCGATTACAATGGTATGTGTATTTTCCCCCTACGCGATAGTAGTTATTGGTTTCGAGTATCAGACTTGCGAAAATTTTGATGGTTTCGAAACCATTCCTTAACTTCAAACTCCCATATCTCGCGAACGGATTGAGGAAATCGAGAAATTCCTGTTGCATCTGAAAGCAGAAACTGGCCCGATTACAACGGTATGTGTATTTTTGCCCTAGGCCATAGTAGTTACTGGTTTCGAGTATCAGACTTGCGAAAATTTTGGTGGTTTCTCAGCCATTCCTTAACTTCAAACTCCCATATCTCGCGAACGGAATGAGGAACTCGAGAAATTCCTGTTGCATCTGAAAGTAGAAACTCGCCCGATTACAATGGTGTGTGTACTTTTCCCCTAGGCCATTGTAGTTATTGGTTTCGAGTATCAGACTTGCGAAAATTTTGATGGTTTCTAAACCATTCCTTAAATTCACACACTCATATCTCGCGAACAGATTGACAAACTCGAGAAGTTCCTGTTGCATCTGAAAGCAGAAACGCGTCCGATTACAACGGTATGTGTATTTTTCCCCTAGGCCATAGTAGTTATTGGTTTCGGGTATCAGCCTGGCGAAAATTTTGATGGTTTCTCAACCATTCCTTAACTTCAAACTCCCATATTTCGCGAACGGATTGACGAACTCGATAAATTCCTGTTGCATCTGAAAGCAGAAACTCGCCCGATTACAACGGTATGTGTAGTTTTGCCCTAGGCCATATCAGTTATTGGTTTCGAGTATCAGACTTGCGAAAATTTTGATGGTTTCGAAACCATTCCTTAACTTCAAACTCCCATATCTCGCGAACGGATTGACGAACTCCAGAAATTTCTGTTGCATCTGAAAGCAGAAACTCGCCCGATTACAACGGCAGGAGAACTTTTGCCCTAGGCCATAGTAGTTATTGGATTCGAGTATAAGACTTGCGAAAACTTTGATTGTTTCTCAACCTTTCCTTAAATTCGAACTCCCATATCTCGCGAACCGATTGACGATATCGAGAAATTCCTGTTGCATCTGAAAGTAGATACTCGCCCGATTACAACGGTATGTGTATTTTTCCCCTAGGCCATAGTAGTTATTGGTTTCGAATATCAGACTTGCGAAAATTTTGATGGTTTCTCAACCACTCCTTAACTTCAAACTACCATATCTCGCGAACGGATTGACGAACTCGAGAAATTCCTGTTGCATCTGAAAGTAGAAACTCGCCCGATTACAATGGTGTGTGTACTTTTCCCCTAGGCCATTCCAGTTACTGGTTTCGAGTATCAGACTTGCGAAAATTTTAATGGCTTCTCAACCATACCTTAACTTCAAACTCCCATATCTCGCGAACGGAATGAGGAACTCGAGAAATTCCTGTTGCATCTGAAAGTAGAAACTCGCCCGATTACAATGGTGTGTGTACTTTTCCCCTAGGCCATTGTAGTTATTGGTTTCGAGTATCAGACTTGCGAAAATTTTGATGGTTTCTAAACCATTCCTTAAATTCACACACCCATATCTCGCGAACAGATTGACAAACTCGAGAAGTTCCTGTTGCATCTGAAAGCAGAAACGCGTCTGATTACAACGGTATGTGTATTTTTCCCCTAGGCCATAGTAGTTATTGGTTTCGGGTATCAGCCTGGCGAAAATTTTGATGGTTTCTCAACCATTCCTTAAATTCAAACTCCCATATTTCGCGAACGGATTGACGAACTCGATAAATTCCTGTTGCATCTGAAAGCAGAAACTCGCCCGATTACAACGGTATGTGTAGTTTTGCCCTAGGCCATAGCAGTTATTGGTTTCGAGTATCAGACTTGCGAAAATTTTGATGGTTTCGAAACCATTCCTTAACTTCAAACTCCCATATCTCGCGAACGGATTGACGAACTCCAGAAATTTCTGTTGCATCTGAAAGCAGAAACTCGCCCGATTACAACGGTAGGAGAACTTTTGCCCTAGGCCATAGTAGTTATTGGATTCGAGTATAAGACTTGCGAAAACTTTGATTGTTTCTCAACCTTTCCTTAAATTCGAACTCCCATATCTCGCGAACCGATTGACGATATCGAGAAATTCCTGTTGCATCTGAAAGTAGATGCTCGCCCGATTACAACGGTATGTGTATTTTTCCCCTAGGCCATAGTAGTTATTGGTTTCGAGTATCAGACTTGCGAAAATTTTGATGGTTTCTCAACCACTCCTTAACTTCAAACTACCATATCTCGCGAACGGATTGACGAACTCGAGAAATTCCTGTTGCATCTGAAAGTAGAAACTCGCCCGATTACAATGGTGTGTGTACTTTTCCCCTAGGCCATTCCAGTTATTGGTTTCGAGTATCAGACTTGCGAAAATTTTGATGGTTTCTAAACCATTCCTTAAATTCACACACCCATATCTCGCGAACAGATTGACAAACTCGAGAAGTTCCTGTTGCATCTGAAAGCAGAAACGCGTTCGATTACAACGGTATGTGTATTTTTCCCCTAGGCCATAGTAGTTATTGGTTTCGAGTATCAGCCTGGCAAAAATTTTGATGGTTTCTCAACCATTCCTTAACTTCAAACACCCATACCTCGCGAACGGATTGACGAACTCGAGAAATTCCTATTGCATCTGAAAGCAGTAACTCGCCCGATTAGAACGGTATGTGTATTTTTGCCCTAGGCCATAGTAGTTATTGGTTTCGAGTAACAGGCTTGCGAAAATTTTGATGTTTTCTCAACCATTCCTTAACTTCAAACTCCCATATCTCGCGAACGGATTGACGACCTCGAGAAATTCATGTTGCGTCTGAAAGAAGAAACTCGCCCCATTACAACGGTATGTGTAGTTTTGCTCTAGGTCATAGTAGTGATTGGTTTCGAGTATCAGACTTGCGAAAATTTTGATGGTTTCTCAACCACTCCTTAACTTCAAACTACCATATCTCGCGAACGGATTGACGAACTCGAGAAATGCCTGTTGCATCTGAAAGTAGAAACTCGCCCGATTACAATGGTGTGTGTACTTTTCCCCTAGGCCATTCCAGTTATTGGTTTCGAGTATCAGACTTGCGAAAATTTTAATGGCTTCTCAACCATACCTTAACTTCAAACTCCCATATCTCGCGAACGGAATGAGGAACTCGAGAAATTCCTGTTGCATCTGAAAGTAGAAACTCGCCCGATTACAATGGTGTGTGTACTTTTCCCCTAGGCCATTGTAGTTATTGGTTTCGAGTGTCAGACTTGCGAAAATTTTGATGGTTTCTAAACCATTCCTTAAATTCACACACCCATATCTCGCGAACAGATTGACAAACTCGAGAAGTTCCTGTTGCATCTGAAAGCAGAAACGCGTCCGATTACAACGGTATGTGTATTTTTCCCCTAGGCCATAGTAGTTATTGGTTTCGAGTATCAGCCTGGCGAAAATTTTGATGGTTTCTCAACCATTCCTTAACTTCAAACTCCCATATCTCGCGAACGGATTGACGACCTCGAGAAATTCATGTTGCGTCTGAAAGAAGAAACTCGCCCGATTACAACGGTATGTGTAGTTTTGCCCTAGGTCATAGTAGTTATTGGTTTCGAGTATCAGACTTGCGAAAATTTTGATGGTTTCTCAACCATTCCTTAACTTCAAACTCCCTTATCTCGCGAGCGGATTCACGAACTCGAGAAATTCCTATTGCATCTGAAAGCAGTAACTCGCCCGATTAGAACGGTATGTGTATTTTTGCCCTAGGCCATAGTAGTTATTGGTTTCGAGTAACAGGCTTGCGAAAATTTTGATGGTTTCTCAACCATTCCTTAACTTCAAACTCCCATATCTCGCCAACGGATTGACGACCTCGAGAAATTCATGTTGCGTCTGAAAGAAGAAACTCGCCCCATTACAACGGTATGTGTAGTTTTGCCCTAGGTCATAGTAGTTATTGGTTTCGTGTATCAGACTTGCGAAAATTTTGATGGTTTCTCAACCATTCCTTAACTTCAAACTCCCTTATCTCGCGAGCGGATTGACGAACTCGAGAAATTCCTATTGCATCTGAAAGCAGTAACTCGCCCGATTAGAACGGTATGTGTGTTTTTGCCCTAGGCCATACTAGTTATTGGTTTCGAGTAACAGGCTTGCGAAAATTTTGATGGTTTCTCAACCATTCCTTAACTTCAAACTCCCATATCTCGCGAACGGATTGACGACCTCGAGAAATTCATGTTGCGTCTGAAAGAAGAAACTCGCCCCATTACAACGGTATGTGTAGTTTTGCTCTAGGTCATAGTAGTGATTGGTTTCGAGTATCAGACTTGCGAAAATTTTGATGGTTTCTCAACCATTCCTTAAATTCAAACACCCATATCTTGCGAACGGATTGACGAACTCGAGAAATTCCTGTTGCATCTGAAAGCAGAAACTCGCCCGATTACAACGGTATGTGTAGTTTTGCCCTAGGTCATAGTAGTTATTGGTTTCGAGTATCAGACTTGCGAAAATTTTGATGGTTTCTCAACCATTCCTTAACTTCAAACTCCCTTATCTCGCGAGCGGATTGACGAACTCGAGAAATTCCTATTGCATCTGAAAGCAGAAACTCGCCCGATTAGAAGGGTACGTGTATTTTTGCCCTAGGTCATAGTAGTTATTGGTTTCGAGTATCAGACTTGCGAAAATTTTGATGGTTTCTCAACCATTCCTTAACTTCAAACTCCCTTATCTCGCGAGCGGATTGACGAACTCGAGAAATTCCTATTGCATCTGAAAGCAGTAACTCGCCCGATTAGAACGGTATGTGTATTTTCCCCCTAGGCCATAGCAGTTATTGGTTTCGAGTAACAGACTTGCGAAAATTTTGATGGTTTCTCAACCATTCCTTAACTTCAATCTCCCATATCTCGCGAACGGATTGACGACCTCGAGAAATTCCTGTTGCGTCTGAAAGAAGAAACTCGCCCGATTACAACGGTATGTGTAGTTTTGCTCTAGGTCGTAGTAGTGATTGGTTTCGAGAATCAGACGTGCGAAAATTTTGATGGTTTCTCAACCATTCCTTAACTTCAAACTCCCATATCTCGCGAACGGATTCAGGAAATCGAGAAATTCCCGTTGCATCTGAAAGCAGAAACTGGCCGATTACAACGGTATGTGTATTTTTCCCGTAGGCCAATGTAGTTATTGGTTTCGAGTATCAGACTTGTCAAAATTTTGATGGTTTCTCAACCATTCCTTAACTTGAGACTCCCATATCTCGCGAACGGATTGACGAACTCGAGAAATTCCTGTTGCATCTGAAAGTAGAAACTCGCCCGATTACAGCGGTATGTGTATTTTTCCCCTAGGCCAATGTAGTTATTGGTTTCGAGTATCAGACTTGTCAAAATTTTGATGGTTTCTCAACCATTCCTTAACTCCAAACTCCCATATCTCGCGAACGGATTGAGGAAATCGAGAAATTCCTGTTGCATCTGAATGCAGAAACTGGCCCGATTACAACGGTATGTGTATTCTTGCCCTAGGCCATAGTAGTTACTGGTTTCGAGTATCAGACTTGCGAAAATTTTGATGGTTTCTCAACCATTCCTTAACTTCAAACTCCCATATCTTGCGAACAGATTGACGAACTCGAGAAATTCCTGTTGCACCTGAAAGTAGAAACACACCCGATTACAATGGTGAGTGTACGTTTCCCCTACGCCATAGTAGTTATTGGTTTCGAGTATCAGACTTGCGAAAATTTTGATGGTTTCTCAACTATTCCTTAACTTCAAACTCCCGTATCTCGCAAACGGAATGAGGATCTCGACAAATTCCTGTTGCATCTGAAAGCAGAAACTCGCCCGATTACAATGGTGTGTGTATTTTTGCCCTAGGCCATAGTAGTTATTGGTTTCGAGTAACAGGCTTGCGAAAATTTTGATGGTTTCTCAACCATTCCTTAACTTCAAACTCCCATATCTCGCCAACGGATTGACGACCTCGAGAAATTCATGTTGCGTCTGAAAGAAGAAACTCGCCCCATTACAACGGTATGTGTAGTTTTGCCCTAGGTCATAGTAGTTATTGGTTTCGAGTATCAGACTTGCGAAAATTTTGATGGTTTCTCAACCATTCCTTAACTTCAAACTCCCTTATCTCGCGAGCGGATTGACGAACTCGAGAAATTCCTATTGCATCTGAAAGCAGTAACTCGCCCGATTAGAACGGTATGTGTATTTTTGCCCTAGGCCATACTAGTTATTGGTTTCGAGTAACAGGCTTGCGAAAATTTTGATGGTTTCTCAACCATTCCTTAACTTCAAACTCCCATATCTCGCGAACGGATTGACGACCTCGAGAAATTCATGTTGCGTCTGAAAGAAGAAACTCGCCCCATTACAACGGTATGTGTAGTTTTGCTCTAGGTCATAGTAGTGATTGGTTTCGAGTATCAGACTTGCGAAAATTTTGATGGTTTCTCAACCATTCCTTAACTTCAAACACCCATATCTTGCGAACGGATTGACGAACTCGAGAAATTCCTGTTGCATCTGAAAGCAGAAACTCGCCCGATTACAACGGTATGTGTAGTTTTGCCCTAGGTCATAGTAGTTATTGGTTTCGAGTATCAGACTTGCGAAAATTTTGATGGTTTCTCAACCATTCCTTAACTTCAAACTCCCTTATCTCGCGAGCGGATTGACGAACTCGAGAAATTCCTATTGCATCTGAAAGCAGAAACTCGCCCGATTAGAACGGTACGTGTATTTTTGCCCTAGGTCATAGTAGTTATTGGTTTCGAGTATCAGACTTGCGAAAATTTTGATGGTTTCTCAACCATTCCTTAACTTCAAACTCCCTTATCTCGCGAGCGGATTGACGAACTCGAGAAATTCCTATTGCATCTGAAAGCAGTAACTCGCCCGATTAGAACGGTATGTGTATTTTCCCCCTAGGCCATAGCAGTTATTGGTTTCGAGTAACAGACTTGCGAAAATTTTGATGGTTTCTCAACCATTCCTTAACTTCAATCTCCCATATCTCGCGAACGGATTGACGACCTCGAGAAATTCCTGTTGCGTCTGAAAGAAGAAACTCGCCCGATTACAACGGTATGTGTAGTTTTGCTCTAGGTCGTAGTAGTGATTGGTTTCGAGAATCAGACGTGCGAAAATTTTGATGGTTTCTCAACCATTCCTTAACTTCAAACTCCCATATCTCGCGAACGGATTGAGGAAATCGAGAAATTCCTGTTGCATCTGAAAGCAGAAACTGGCCGATTACAACGGTATGTGTATTTTTCCCGTAGGCCAATGTAGTTATTGGTTTCGAGTATCAGACTTGTCAAAATTTTGATGGTTTCTCAACCATTCCTTAACTTGAGACTCCCATATCTCGCGAACGGATTGACGAACTCGAGAAATTCCTGTTGCATCTGAAAGTAGAAACTCGCCCGATTACAGCGGTATGTGTATTTTTCCCCTAGGCCAATGTAGTTATTGGTTTCGAGTATCAGACTTGTCAAAATTTTGATGGTTTCTCAACCATTCCTTAACTCCAAACTCCCATATCTCGCGAACGGATTGAGGAAATCGAGAAATTCCTGTTGCATCTGAATGCAGAAACTGGCCCGATTACAACGGTATGTGTATTCTTGCCCTAGGCCATAGTAGTTACTGGTTTCGAGTATCAGACTTGCGAAAATTTTGATGGTTTCTCAACCATTCCTTAACTTCAAACTCCCATATCTCGCGAACAGATTGACGAACTCGAGAAATTCCTGTTGCACCTGAAAGTAGAAACACACCCGATTACAATGGTGAGTGTACGTTTCCCCTACGCCATAGTAGTTATTGGTTTCGAGTATTAGACTTGCGAAAATTTTGATGGTTTCTCAACTATTCCTTAACTTCAAACTCCCGTATCTCGCAAACGGAATGAGGATCTCGACAAATTCCTGTTGCATCTGAAAGCAGAAACTCGCCCGATTACAATGGTGTGTGTACTTTGCCCCTAGGCTATTCCAGTTATTGGTTTCGAGTATCAGACTTGCGAAAATTTTGATGGTTTCTCAACCATTCTTTAACTTCAAACTCCCATATCTCGCGAACGGAATGAGGAACTAGAGAAATTTCTGTTGCATCTGAAAGAAGAAACTCGCTCGATTACAATGGTATGTGTAGTTTTGCCCCAGGTCATAGTAATTATTGGTTTCGAGTATCAGACTTGCGATAATTTTGATGGTTTCTCAACCATTCCTTAACTTCAAACTCCCATATCTCGCGAACGGATTGACGAACACGAGAAATTCCTGTTGCATCTGAAAGTAGAAACTCGCCCCATTACAACGGTGTGTGTACTTTTCCCCTAGACCATTCCAGTTATTGGTTTCGGGTATCAGAGTAGCGAAAATTTTGATGGTTTCTCAAACATTCCTTAACTTCAAACTCCCATATCTCGCGAACGGATTGAGGAAATCGAGAAATTCCTGTTGCATCTGAAAGCCGAAACTGGCCGATTACAACGGTATGTGTATTTTTCCCGTAGGCCAATGTAGTTATTGGTTTCGAGTATCAGACTTGTCAAAATTTTGATGGTTTCTCAACCATTCCTTAACTTGAGACTCCCATATCTCGCGAACGGATTGACGAACTCGAGAAATTCCTGTTGCATCTGAAAGATGAAACTCGCTCGATTACAATGGTATGTGTATTTTTGCCCTAGGTCATAGTAGTTATTGGTTTCGAGTATCAGACTTGCGAAAATTTTGATGGTTTCTCAACCATTCCTTAACTTCAAACTCCCTTATCTCGCGAGCGGATTGACGAACTCCAGAAATTCCTATTGCATCTGAAAGCAGAAACTCGCCCGATTAGAACGGTATGTGTATTTTTGCCCTAGGCCATAGTAGTTATTGGTTTCGAGTAACAGGCTTTCGAAAATTTTGATGGTTTCTCAACCATTCCTTAACTTCAAACTCCCTTATCTCGCGAGCGGATTGACGAACTCCAGAAATTCCTATTGCATCTGAAAGCAGAAACTCGCCCGATTAGAACGGTATGTGTATTTTTGCCCTAGGCCATAGTAGTTATTGGTTTCGAGTAACAGGCTTTCGAAAATTTTGATGGTTTCTCAACCATTCCTTAACTTCAAACTCCCTTATCTCGCGAGCGGATTGACGAACTCCAGAAATTCCTATTGCATCTGAAAGCAGAAACTCGCCCGATTAGAACGGTATGTGTATTTTTGCCCTAGGCCATAGTAGTTATTGGTTTCGAGTAACAGGCTTTCGAAAATTTTGATGGTTTCTCAACTATTCCTTAACTTCAAACTCCCGTATCTCGCAAACGGAATGAGGATCTCGACAAATTCCTGTTGCATCTGAAAGCAGAAACTCGCCCGATTACAATGGTGTGTGTACTTTGCCCCTAGGCTATTCCAGTTATTGGTTTCGAGTATCAGACTTGCGAAAATTTTGATGGTTTCTCAACCATTCTTTAACTTCAAACTCCCATATCTCGCGAACGGAATGAGGAACTAGAGAAATTTCTGTTGCATCTGAAAGAAGAAACTCGCTCGATTACAATGGTATTTGTAGTTTTGCCCCAGGTCATAGTAATTATTGGTTTCGAGTATCAGACTTGCGATAATTTTGATGGTTTCTCAACCATTCCTTAACTTCAAACTCCCATATCTCGCGAACGGATTGACGAACACGAGAAATTCCTGTTGCATCTGAAAGTAGAAACTCGCCCCATTACAACGGTGTGTGTACTTTTCCCCTAGACCATTCCAGTTATTGGTTTCGGGTATCAGAGTAGCGAAAATTTTGATGGTTTCTCAAACATTCCTTAACTTCAAACTCCCATATCTCGCGAACGGATTGAGGAAATCGAGAAATTCCTGTTGCATCTGAAAGCCGAAACTGGCCGATTACAACGGTATGTGTATTTTTCCCGTAGGCCAATGTAGTTATTGGTTTCGAGTATCAGACTTGTCAAAATTTTGATGGTTTCTCAACCATTCCTTAACTTGAGACTCCCATATCTCGCGAACGGATTGACGAACTCGAGAAATTCCTGTTGCATCTGAAAGATGAAACTCGCTCGATTACAATGGTATGTGTATTTTTGCCCTAGGTCATAGTAGTTATTGGTTTCGAGTATCAGACTTGCGAAAATTTTGATGGTTTCTCAACCATTCCTTAACTTCAAACTCCGTTATCTCGCGAGCGGATTGACGAACTCCAGAAATTCCTATTGCATCTGAAAGCAGAAACTCGCCCGATTAGAACGGTATGTGTATTTTTGCCCTAGGCCATAGTAGTTATTGGTTTCGAGTAACAGGCTTTCGAAAATTTTGATGGTTTCTCAACCATTCCTTAACTTCAAACTCCCTTATCTCGCGAGCGGATTGACGAACTCCAGAAATTCCTATTGCATCTGAAAGCAGAAACTCGCCCGATTAGAACGGTATGTGTATTTTTGCCCTAGGCCATAGTAGTTATTGGTTTCGAGTAACAGGCTTTCGAAAATTTTGATGGTTTCTCAACCATTCCTTAACTTCAAACTCCCTTATCTCGCGAGCGGATTGACGAACTCCAGAAATTCCTATTGCATCTGAAAGCAGAAACTCGCCCGATTAGAACGGTATGTGTATTTTTGCCCTAGGCCATAGTAGTTATTGGTTTCGAGTAACAGGCTTTCGAAAATTTTGATGGTTTCTCAACCATTCCTTAACTTCAAACTCCCATATCTCGCGAACGGATTGACGAACACGAGAAATTACTGTTGCATCTGAAAGTAGAAACTCGCCCCATGACACCGTGTGTCTACTTTTCCCCTAGACCATTCCAGTTATTGGTTTCGGGTATCAGACCAGCGAAAATTTTGATGGTTTCTCAAACATTCCTTAACTTCAAACTCCCATATCTCGCGAACGGTTTGAGGAAATCGAGAAAGTCCTGTTGCATCTGAAAGCAGAAACTGGCCGATTACAACGGTATGTGTATTTTTCCCGTAGGCCAATGTAGTTATTGGTTTCGAGTATCAGACTTGTCAAAATTTTGATGGTTTCTCAACCATTCCTTAACTTGAGACTCCCATATCTCGCGAACGGATTGACGAACTCGAGAAATTCCTGTTGCATCTGAAAGTAGAAACTCGCCCGATTACAACGGTATGTGTATTTTTCCCCTAGGCCAATGTAGTTATTGGTTTCGAGTATCAGACTTGTCAAAATTTTGATGGTTTCTCAACCATTCCTTAACTCCAAACTCCCACATCTCGCGAACGGATTGAGGAAATCGAGAAATTCCTGTTGCATCTGAATGCAGAAACTGGCCCGATTACAACGGTATGTGTATTCTTGCCCTAGGCCATAGTAGTTACTGGTTTCGAGTATCAGACTTGCGAAAATTTTGATGGTTTCTCAACCATTCCTTAACTTCAAACTGCCATATCTCGCGAACGGAATGAGGAACTCGAGAAATTTCTGTTGCATCTGAAAGCAGAAACTCGCTCGATTACAATGGTATGTGTAGTTTTGCCCTAGGTCATAGTAGTTATTGGTTTCGAGTATCAGACTTGCGATAATTTTGATGGTTTCTCAACCATTCTTTAACTTCAAATTCCCATATCTCGCGAACGGAATGAGGAACTCGAGAAATTTCTGTTGCACCTGAAAGAAGAAATTCGCCCGATTACAACGGTATGTGTAGTTTTGCTCTAGGTCATAGTAGTGATTGGTTTCGAGTATCAGACTTGCGAAAATTTTGATGGTTTCTCAACCATTCCTTAACTTCAAACTCCCATATCTCGCGAACGGATTGACGAACACGAGATATTCCTGTTGCATCTGAAAGTAGAAACTCGCCCCATTACAACGGTGTGTGTACTTTTCCCCTAGACCATTCCAGTTATTGGTTTCGGGTATCAGACTAGCGAAAATATTGATGGTTTCTCAAACATTCCTTAACTTCAAACTCCCATATCCCGCGAACGGATTGAGGAAATCGAGAAATTCCTGTTGCATCTGAAAGCAGAAACTGGCCGATTACAACGGTATGTGTATTTTTTCCGTAGGCCAATGTAGTTATTGGTTTCGAGTAACAGGCTTTCGAAAATTTTGATGGTTTCTCAAGCATTCCTTAACTTCAAACTCCCATATCTCGCGAACGGATTGACGACCTCGAGAAATTCCTGTTGCGTCTGAAAGGAGAAACTCGCCCGATTACAACGGTATGTGTAGTTTTGCTCTAGGTCATAGTAGTGATTGGTTTCGAGTATCAGCCTGGCGAAAATTTTGATGGTTTCTCAACCAATCCTTAACTTCAAACTCCCATATCTCGCGAACGGATTGACGAACTCGATAAATTCCTGTTGCATCTGAAAGTAGAAGCTCGCCCGATTACAACGGTATGCGTATTTTCCCCCTAGGCCATAGCAGTAATTGGTTTCGAGTATCAGACTTGCGAAAATTTTGATGGTTTCGAAACCATTCCTTAACTTCAAACTCCCATATCTGGCGAACGGATTGACGAACTCCAGAAATTTCTGTTGCATCTGAAAGCAGAAACTCGCCCGATTACAACGGTGTGTGTAGTTTTGCCCTAGGTCATAGTAGTTATTGGTTTCGAGTATCAGACTTGCGAAAATTTTGATGGTTTCTCAACCATTCCTTAACTTGAAACTCCCTTATCTCGCGAGCGGATTGACGAGCTCGAGGAATTCCTATTGCATCTGAAAGCAGAAACTCGCCCGATTAGAACGGTATGTGTATTTTTGCCCTAGGCCATAGTAGTTATTGGTTTCGAGTAACAGGCTTGCGAAAATTTTGATGTTTTCTCAACCATTCCTTAACTTCAAACACCCATATCTCGCGAACGGATTGACGAACTCGAGAAATTCCTTTTGCATCTGAAAGCAGAAACTCGGCCGATTACAACGGTATGTGTAGTTTTGCCCTAGGTCATAGTAGTTATTGGTTTCGAGTATCAGACTTGCGAAAATTTTGATGGTTTCTCAACCATTCCTTAACTTCAAACTCCCATATCTCGCGAACGGATTGACGAACACGAGAAATTCCTGTTGCATCTGAAAGTAGAAACTCGCCCGATTAGAACGGTATGTGTATTTTTGCCCTAGACCATTCCAGTTATAGGTTTCGGGTATCAGACCAGCGAAAATTTTGATGGTTTCTCAAACATTCCTTAGTTTCAAACTCCCATATCTCGCGAACGGATTGAGGAAATCGAGAAATTCCTGTTGCATCTGAAAGCAGAAACTGGCCGATTACAACGGTATGTGTATTTTTCCCCTAGGCCAATGTAGTTATTGGTTTCGAGTATCAGACTTGTCAAAATTTTGATGGTTTCTCAACCATTCCTTAACTTCAAACACCCATATCTCGCGAACGGATTGACGAACTCGAGAAATTCCTGTTGCATCTGAAAGCAGAAACTCGCCCGATTACAATGGTATGTGTAGTTTTGCCCTAGGCCATAGTAGTTATTGGATTCGAGTATCAGACTGCGAAAACTTTGATTGTTTCTCAACCTTTCCTTAAATTCGATCTCCCATATCTCGCGAACCGATTGACGATATCGAGAAATTCCTGTTGCATCTGAAAGTAGATACTCGCCCGATTACAACGGTATGTGTAGTTTTGCCCTAGGTCATAATAGTTATTGGTTTCGAGTATCAGACTTGCGAAAATTTTGATGGTTTCTCAACCATTCTTTAACTTCAAACTCCCATATCTCGCGAAGAGAATGAGGAACTCGAGAAATTTCTGTTGCATCTGAAAGAAGAAACTCGCCCAATTACAACGGTGTGTGTACTTTTCCCCTAGACCATTCCAGTTATTGGTTTCGGGTATCAGACTAGCGAAAATATTGATGGTTTCTCAAACATTCCTTAACTTCAAACTCCCATATCTCGCGAACGGATTGAGGAAATCGAGAAATTCCTGTTGCATCTGAAAGCAGAAACTGGCAGATTACAACGGTATGTGTATTTTTCCCGTAGGCCAATGTAGTTATTGGTTTCGAGTATCAGACTTGTCAAAATTTTGATGGTTTCTCAACCATTCCTTAACTTCAAACACCCATATCTCGCGAACGGATTGACGAACTCGAGAAATTCCTGTTGCATCTGAAAGCAGAAACTCGCCCGATTACAACGGTATGTGTAGTTTTGCCCTAGGTCATAGTAGTTATTGGTTTCGAGTATCAGACTTGCGAAAATTTTGATGGTTTCTCAGCCATTCCTTAACTTCAAACTCCCTTATCTCGCGAGCGGATTGACGAACTCGAGAAATTCCTATTGCATCTGAAAGCAGAAACTCGCCCGATTAGAACGGTACGTGTATTTTTGCCCTAGGCCATAGTAGTTATTGGTTTCGAGTATCAGCCTGGCGAAAATTTTGATGGTTTCTCAACCATTCCTTAGCTTGAGACTCCCATATCTCGCGAACGGATTGACGAACTCGATAAATTCCTGTTGCATCTGAAAGTAGTAGCTCGCCCGATTACAACGGTATGTGTATTTTCCCGCTAGGCCATAGCAGTTATTGGTTTCGAGTATCAGACTTGCGATAATTTTGATGGTTTCTCAACCATTCTTTAACTTCAAACTCCCATATCTCGCGAACGGATTGAGGAACTCGAGAAATTTCTGTTGCATCTGAAAGAAGAAACTCGCCCGATTACAACGGTATGTGTAGTTTTGCTCTAGGTCATAGTAGTGATTGGTTTCGAGTATCAGACTTGCGAAAATTTTGATGGTTTCTCAACCATTCCTTAACTTCAAACTCCCATATCTCGCGAACGGATTGACGAACTCGAGAAATTCCTGTTGCATCTGAAAGCGGAATCTCGCCCGATTACAACGGTATGTGTAGTTTTGCCCTAGGTCATAGTAGTTATTGGTTTCGAGTATCAGACTTGCGAAAATTTTGATGGTTTCTCAAACATTCCTTAACTTCAAACTCCCTTATCTCGCGAGCGGATTGACGAACTCCAGAAATTCCTATTGCATCTGAAAGCAGAAACTCGCCCGATTAGAACGGTATGTGTATTTTTGCCCTAGGCCATAGTAGTTATTGGTTTCGAGTAACAGGCTTTCGAAAATTTTGATGGTTTCTCAACCATTCCTTAACTTCAAACTCCCATATCTCGCGAACGGATTGACGACCTCGAGAAATTCCTGTTGCGTCTGAAAGAAGAAACTCGCCCGATTACAACGGTATGTGTAGTTTTGCTCTAGGTCATAGTAGTGATTGGTTTCGAGTGTCAGACTTGCGAAAATTTTGATGGTTTCTCAACTATTCCTTAACTTCAAACTCCCGTATCTCGCAAACGGAATGAGGATCTCGACAAATTCCTGTTGCATCTGAAAGCAGAAACTCGCCCGATTACAATGGTGTGTGTACTTTGCCCCTAGGCTATTCCAGTTATTGGTTTCGAGTATCAGACTTGCGAAAATTTTGATGGTTTCTCAACCATTCTTTAACTTCAAACTCCCATATCTCGCGAACGGAAAGAGGAACTCGAGAAATTTCTGTTGCATCTGAAAGAAGAAACTCGCTCGATTACAATGGTATGTGTAGTTATGCCCTAGGTCATAGTAGTTATTGGTTTCGAGTATCAGACTTGCGATAATTTTGATGGTTTCTCAACCATTCTTTAACTTCAAACTCCCATATCTCGCGAACGGAATGGGGAACTCGAGAAATTTCTGTTGCATCTGAAAGAAGAAACTCGCCCGATTACAACGGTATGTGTAGTTTTGCTCTAGTTCATAGTAGTGATTGGTTTCGAGTATCAGACTTGCGAAAATTTTGATGGTTTCTCAACCATTCCTTATCTTCAAAGTCCCATATCTCGCGAACGGATTGACGAACACGAGAAATTCCTGTTGCGTCTGAAGGAAGAAACTCGCCCGATTACAGCGGTATGTGTAGTTTTGCTCTAGGTCATAGTAGTTATTGGTTTCGAGTATCAGACTTGCGAAAATTTTGATGGTTTCTCAACCATTCCTTAACTTGAAACTCCCTTATCTCGCGAGCGGATTGACGAGCTCGAGGAATTCCTATTGCATCTGAAAGCAGAAACTCGCCCGATTAGAACGGTATGTGTATTTTTGCCCTAGGCTATAGTAGTTATTGGTTTCGAGTAACAGGCTAGCGAAAATTTTGATGTTTTCTCAACCATTCCTTAACTTCAAACACCCATATCTCGCGAACGGATTGACGAACTCGAGAAATTCCTGTTGCATCTGAAAGCAGAAACTCGGCCGATTACAACGGTATGTGTAGTTTTGCCCTAGGTCATAGTAGTTATTGGTTTCGAGTATCAGACTTGCGAAAATTTTGATGGTTTCTCAAACATTCCTTAACTTGAAACTCCCTTATCTCGCGAGCGGATTGACGAGCTCGAGGAATTCCTATTGCATCTGAAAGCAGAAACTCGCCCGATTAGAACGGTATGTGTATTTTTGCCCTAGGCCATAGTAGTTATTGGTTTCGAGTAACAGGCTTGCGAAAATTTTGATGTTTTCTCAACCATTCCTTAACTTCAAACACCCATATCTCGCGAACGGATTGACGAACTCGAGAAATTCCTGTTGCATCTGAAAGCAGAAACTCGGCCGATTAGAACGGTATGTGTATTTTTGCCCTAGACCATTCCAGTTATAGGTTTCGGGTATCAGACCAGCGAAAATTTTGATGGTTTCTCAAACATTCCTTAACTTCAAACTCCCATATCTCGCGAACGGATTGAGGAAATCGAGAAATTCCTGTTGCATCTGAAAGCAGAAACTGGCCGATTACAACGGTATGTGTATTTTTCCCCTAGGCCAATGTAGTTATTGGTTTCGAGTATCAGACTTGTCAAAATTTTGATGGTTTCTCAACCATTCCTTAACTTCAAACACCCATATCTCGCGAACGGATTGACGAACTCGAGAAATTCCTGTTGCATCTGAAAGCAGAAACTCGCCCGATTACAATGGTATGTGTAGTTTTGCCCTAGGCCATAGTAGTTATTGGATTCGAGTATCAGACTGCGAAAACTTTGATTGTTTCTCAACCTTTCCTTAAATTCGATCTCCCATATCTCGCGAACCGATTGACGATATCGAGAAATTCCTGTTGCATCTGAAAGTAGATACTCGCCCGATTACAACGGTATGTGTATGTTTCCCCTAGGCCATTGTAGTTATTGGTTTCGAGTATCAGACTTGCCAAATTTTGATGGTTTCTCAACCATTCCTTAACTTCAAACACCCATATCTCGCGAACGGATTGACGAACTCGAGAAATTCCTATTGCATCTGAAAGCAGAAACTCGCCCGATTACAACGGTATGTGTAGTTTTGCCCTAGGTCATAATAGTTATTGGTTTCGAGTATCAGACTTGCGAAAATATTGATGGTTTCTCAAACATTCCTTAACTTCAAACTCCCATATCTCGCGAACGGATTGAGGAAATCGAGAAATTCCTGTTGCATCTGAAAGCAGAAACTGGCCGATTACAACGGTATGTGTATTTTTCCCGTAGGCCAATGTAGTTATTGGTTTCGAGTATCAGACTTGTCAAAATTTTGATGGTTTCTCAACCATTCCTTAACTTCAAACACCCATATCTCGCGAACGGATTGACGAACTCGAGAAATTCCTGTTGCATCTGAAAGTAGTAGCTCGCCCGATTACAACGGTATGTGTATTTTCCCGCTAGGCCATAGCAGTTATTGGTTTCGAGTATCAGACTTGCGATAATTTTGATGGTTTCTCAACCATTCTTTAACTTCAAACTCCCATATCTCGCGAACGGAATGAGGAACTCGAGAAATTTCTGTTGCATCTGAAAGAAGAAACTCGCCCGATTACAACGGTATGTGTAGTTTTGCTCTAGGTCATAGTAGTGATTGGTTTCGAGTATCAGACTTGCGAAAATTTTGATGGTTTCTCAACCATTCCTTAACTTCAAACTCCCATATCTCGCGAACGGATTGACGAACTCGAGAAATTCCTGTTGCATCTGAAAGCAGAATCTCGCCCGATTACAACGGTATGTGTAGTTTTGCCCTAGGTCATAGTAGTTATTGGTTTCGAGTATCAGACTTGCGAAAATTTTGATGGTTTCTCAAACATTCCTTAACTTCAAACTCCCTTATCTCGCGAGCGGATTGACGAACTCCAGAAATTCCTATTGCATCTGAAAGCAGAAACTCGCCCGATTAGAACGGTATGTGTATTTTTGCCCTAGGCCATAGTAGTTATTGGTTTCGAGTAACAGGCTTTCGAAAATTTTGATGGTTTCTCAACCATTCTTTAACTTCAAACTCCCATATCTCGCGAACGGAAAGAGGAACTCGAGAAATTTCTGTTGCATCTGAAAGAAGAAACTCGCTCGATTACAATGGTATGTGTAGTTCTGCCCTAGGTCATAGTAGTTATTGGTTTCGAGTATCAGACTTGCGATAATTTTGATGGTTTCTCAACCATTCTTTAACTTCAAACTCCCATATCTCGCGAACGGAATGAGGAACTCGAGAAATTTCTGTTGCATCTGAAAGAAGAAACTCGCCCGATTACAACGGTATGTGTAGTTTTGCTCTAGTTCATAGTAGTGATTGTTTTCGAGTATCAGACTTGCGAAAATTTTGATGGTTTCTCAACCATTCCTTAACTTCAAAGTCCCATATCTCGCGAACGGATTGACGAACACGAGAAATTCCTGTTGCGTCTGAAGGAAGAAACTCGACCGATTACAGCGGTATGTGTAGTTTTGCTCTAGGTCATAGTAGTGATTGGTTTCGAGTATCAGACTTGCGAAAATTTTGATGGTTTCTCAACCATTCCTTAACTTCAAAGTCCCATATCTCGCGAACGGATTGACGAACACGAGAAATTCCTTTTGCATCTGAAAGCAGAAACTCGGCCGATTACAACGGTATGTGTAGTTTTGCCCTAGGTCATAGTAGTTATTGGTTTCGAGTATCAGACTTGCGAAAATTTTGATGGTTTCTCAACCATTCCTTAACTTCAAACTCCCATATCTCGCGAACGGATTGACGAACACGAGAAATTCCTGTTGCATCTGAAAGTAGAAACTCGCCCGATTAGAACGGTATGTGTATTTTTGCCCTAGACCATTCCAGTTATAGGTTTCGGGTATCAGACCAGCGAAAATTTTGATGGTTTCTCAAACATTCCTTAGTTTCAAACTCCCATATCTCGCGAACGGATTGAGGAAATCGAGAAATTCCTGTTGCATCTGAAAGCAGAAACTGGCCGATTACAACGGTATGTGTATTTTTCCCCTAGGCCAATGTAGTTATTGGTTTCGAGTATCAGACTTGTCAAAATTTTGATGGTTTCTCAACCATTCCTTAACTTCAAACACCCATATCTCGCGAACGGATTGACGAACTCGAGAAATTCCTGTTGCATCTGAAAGCAGAAACTCGCCCGATTACAATGGTATGTGTAGTTTTGCCCTAGGCCATAGTAGTTATTGGATTCGAGTATCAGACTGCGAAAACTTTGATTGTTTCTCAACCTTTCCTTAAATTCGATCTCCCATATCTCGCGAACCGATTGACGATATCGAGAAATTCCTGTTGCATCTGAAAGTAGATACTCGCCCGATTACAACGGTATGTGTAGTTTTGCCCTAGGTCATAATAGTTATTGGTTTCGAGTATCAGACTTGCGAAAATTTTGATGGTTTCTCAACCATTCTTTAACTTCAAACTCCCATATCTCGCGAAGAGAATGAGGAACTCGAGAAATTTCTGTTGCATCTGAAAGAAGAAACTCGCCCAATTACAACGGTGTGTGTACTTTTCCCCTAGACCATTCCAGTTATTGGTTTCGGGTATCAGACTAGCGAAAATATTGATGGTTTCTCAAACATTCCTTAACTTCAAACTCCCATATCTCGCGAACGGATTGAGGAAATCGAGAAATTCCTGTTGCATCTGAAAGCAGAAACTGGCAGATTACAACGGTATGTGTATTTTTCCCGTAGGCCAATGTAGTTATTGGTTTCGAGTATCAGACTTGTCAAAATTTTGATGGTTTCTCAACCATTCCTTAACTTCAAACACCCATATCTCGCGAACGGATTGACGAACTCGAGAAATTCCTGTTGCATCTGAAAGCAGAAACTCGCCCGATTACAACGGTATGTGTAGTTTTGCCCTAGGTCATAGTAGTTATTGGTTTCGAGTATCAGACTTGCGAAAATTTTGATGGTTTCTCAGCCATTCCTTAACTTCAAACTCCCTTATCTCGCGAGCGGATTGACGAACTCGAGAAATTCCTATTGCATCTGAAAGCAGAAACTCGCCCGATTAGAACGGTACGTGTATTTTTGCCCTAGGCCATAGTAGTTATTGGTTTCGAGTATCAGCCTGGCGAAAATTTTGATGGTTTCTCAACCATTCCTTAGCTTGAGACTCCCATATCTCGCGAACGGATTGACGAACTCGATAAATTCCTGTTGCATCTGAAAGTAGTAGCTCGCCCGATTACAACGGTATGTGTATTTTCCCGCTAGGCCATAGCAGTTATTGGTTTCGAGTATCAGACTTGCGATAATTTTGATGGTTTCTCAACCATTCTTTAACTTCAAACTCCCATATCTCGCGAACGGATTGAGGAACTCGAGAAATTTCTGTTGCATCTGAAAGAAGAAACTCGCCCGATTACAACGGTATGTGTAGTTTTGCTCTAGGTCATAGTAGTGATTGGTTTCGAGTATCAGACTTGCGAAAATTTTGATGGTTTCTCAACCATTCCTTAACTTCAAACTCCCATATCTCGCGAACGGATTGACGAACTCGAGAAATTCCTGTTGCATCTGAAAGCGGAATCTCGCCCGATTACAACGGTATGTGTAGTTTTGCCCTAGGTCATAGTAGTTATTGGTTTCGAGTATCAGACTTGCGAAAATTTTGATGGTTTCTCAAACATTCCTTAACTTCAAACTCCCTTATCTCGCGAGCGGATTGACGAACTCCAGAAATTCCTATTGCATCTGAAAGCAGAAACTCGCCCGATTAGAACGGTATGTGTATTTTTGCCCTAGGCCATAGTAGTTATTGGTTTCGAGTAACAGGCTTTCGAAAATTTTGATGGTTTCTCAACCATTCCTTAACTTCAAACTCCCATATCTCGCGAACGGATTGACGACCTCGAGAAATTCCTGTTGCGTCTGAAAGAAGAAACTCGCCCGATTACAACGGTATGTGTAGTTTTGCTCTAGGTCATAGTAGTGATTGGTTTCGAGTGTCAGACTTGCGAAAATTTTGATGGTTTCTCAACTATTCCTTAACTTCAAACTCCCGTATCTCGCAAACGGAATGAGGATCTCGACAAATTCCTGTTGCATCTGAAAGCAGAAACTCGCCCGATTACAATGGTGTGTGTACTTTGCCCCTAGGCTATTCCAGTTATTGGTTTCGAGTATCAGACTTGCGAAAATTTTGATGGTTTCTCAACCATTCTTTAACTTCAAACTCCCATATCTCGCGAACGGAAAGAGGAACTCGAGAAATTTCTGTTGCATCTGAAAGAAGAAACTCGCTCGATTACAATGGTATGTGTAGTTATGCCCTAGGTCATAGTAGTTATTGGTTTCGAGTATCAGACTTGCGATAATTTTGATGGTTTCTCAACCATTCTTTAACTTCAAACTCCCATATCTCGCGAACGGAATGGGGAACTCGAGAAATTTCTGTTGCATCTGAAAGAAGAAACTCGCCCGATTACAACGGTATGTGTAGTTTTGCTCTAGTTCATAGTAGTGATTGGTTTCGAGTATCAGACTTGCGAAAATTTTGATGGTTTCTCAACCATTCCTTATCTTCAAAGTCCCATATCTCGCGAACGGATTGACGAACACGAGAAATTCCTGTTGCGTCTGAAGGAAGAAACTCGCCCGATTACAGCGGTATGTGTAGTTTTGCTCTAGGTCATAGTAGTTATTGGTTTCGAGTATCAGACTTGCGAAAATTTTGATGGTTTCTCAACCATTCCTTAACTTGAAACTCCCTTATCTCGCGAGCGGATTGACGAGCTCGAGGAATTCCTATTGCATCTGAAAGCAGAAACTCGCCCGATTAGAACGGTATGTGTATTTTTGCCCTAGGCTATAGTAGTTATTGGTTTCGAGTAACAGGCTAGCGAAAATTTTGATGTTTTCTCAACCATTCCTTAACTTCAAACACCCATATCTCGCGAACGGATTGACGAACTCGAGAAATTCCTGTTGCATCTGAAAGCAGAAACTCGGCCGATTACAACGGTATGTGTAGTTTTGCCCTAGGTCATAGTAGTTATTGGTTTCGAGTATCAGACTTGCGAAAATTTTGATGGTTTCTCAAACATTCCTTAACTTGAAACTCCCTTATCTCGCGAGCGGATTGACGAGCTCGAGGAATTCCTATTGCATCTGAAAGCAGAAACTCGCCCGATTAGAACGGTATGTGTATTTTTGCCCTAGGCCATAGTAGTTATTGGTTTCGAGTAACAGGCTTGCGAAAATTTTGATGTTTTCTCAACCATTCCTTAACTTCAAACACCCATATCTCGCGAACGGATTGACGAACTCGAGAAATTCCTGTTGCATCTGAAAGCAGAAACTCGGCCGATTAGAACGGTATGTGTATTTTTGCCCTAGACCATTCCAGTTATAGGTTTCGGGTATCAGACCAGCGAAAATTTTGATGGTTTCTCAAACATTCCTTAACTTCAAACTCCCATATCTCGCGAACGGATTGAGGAAATCGAGAAATTCCTGTTGCATCTGAAAGCAGAAACTGGCCGATTACAACGGTATGTGTATTTTTCCCCTAGGCCAATGTAGTTATTGGTTTCGAGTATCAGACTTGTCAAAATTTTGATGGTTTCTCAACCATTCCTTAACTTCAAACACCCATATCTCGCGAACGGATTGACGAACTCGAGAAATTCCTGTTGCATCTGAAAGCAGAAACTCGCCCGATTACAATGGTATGTGTAGTTTTGCCCTAGGCCATAGTAGTTATTGGATTCGAGTATCAGACTGCGAAAACTTTGATTGTTTCTCAACCTTTCCTTAAATTCGATCTCCCATATCTCGCGAACCGATTGACGATATCGAGAAATTCCTGTTGCATCTGAAAGTAGATACTCGCCCGATTACAACGGTATGTGTATGTTTCCCCTAGGCCATTGTAGTTATTGGTTTCGAGTATCAGACTTGCCAAATTTTGATGGTTTCTCAACCATTCCTTAACTTCAAACACCCATATCTCGCGAACGGATTGACGAACTCGAGAAATTCCTATTGCATCTGAAAGCAGAAACTCGCCCGATTACAACGGTATGTGTAGTTTTGCCCTAGGTCATAATAGTTATTGGTTTCGAGTATCAGACTTGCGAAAATATTGATGGTTTCTCAAACATTCCTTAACTTCAAACTCCCATATCTCGCGAACGGATTGAGGAAATCGAGAAATTCCTGTTGCATCTGAAAGCAGAAACTGGCCGATTACAACGGTATGTGTATTTTTCCCGTAGGCCAATGTAGTTATTGGTTTCGAGTATCAGACTTGTCAAAATTTTGATGGTTTCTCAACCATTCCTTAACTTCAAACACCCATATCTCGCGAACGGATTGACGAACTCGAGAAATTCCTGTTGCATCTGAAAGTAGTAGCTCGCCCGATTACAACGGTATGTGTATTTTCCCGCTAGGCCATAGCAGTTATTGGTTTCGAGTATCAGACTTGCGATAATTTTGATGGTTTCTCAACCATTCTTTAACTTCAAACTCCCATATCTCGCGAACGGAATGAGGAACTCGAGAAATTTCTGTTGCATCTGAAAGAAGAAACTCGCCCGATTACAACGGTATGTGTAGTTTTGCTCTAGGTCATAGTAGTGATTGGTTTCGAGTATCAGACTTGCGAAAATTTTGATGGTTTCTCAACCATTCCTTAACTTCAAACTCCCATATCTCGCGAACGGATTGACGAACTCGAGAAATTCCTGTTGCATCTGAAAGCAGAATCTCGCCCGATTACAACGGTATGTGTAGTTTTGCCCTAGGTCATAGTAGTTATTGGTTTCGAGTATCAGACTTGCGAAAATTTTGATGGTTTCTCAAACATTCCTTAACTTCAAACTCCCTTATCTCGCGAGCGGATTGACGAACTCCAGAAATTCCTATTGCATCTGAAAGCAGAAACTCGCCCGATTAGAACGGTATGTGTATTTTTGCCCTAGGCCATAGTAGTTATTGGTTTCGAGTAACAGGCTTTCGAAAATTTTGATGGTTTCTCAACCATTCTTTAACTTCAAACTCCCATATCTCGCGAACGGAAAGAGGAACTCGAGAAATTTCTGTTGCATCTGAAAGAAGAAACTCGCTCGATTACAATGGTATGTGTAGTTCTGCCCTAGGTCATAGTAGTTATTGGTTTCGAGTATCAGACTTGCGATAATTTTGATGGTTTCTCAACCATTCTTTAACTTCAAACTCCCATATCTCGCGAACGGAATGAGGAACTCGAGAAATTTCTGTTGCATCTGAAAGAAGAAACTCGCCCGATTACAACGGTATGTGTAGTTTTGCTCTAGTTCATAGTAGTGATTGTTTTCGAGTATCAGACTTGCGAAAATTTTGATGGTTTCTCAACCATTCCTTAACTTCAAAGTCCCATATCTCGCGAACGGATTGACGAACACGAGAAATTCCTGTTGCGTCTGAAGGAAGAAACTCGACCGATTACAGCGGTATGTGTAGTTTTGCTCTAGGTCATAGTAGTGATTGGTTTCGAGTATCAGACTTGCGAAAATTTTGATGGTTTCTCAACCATTCCTTAACTTCAAAGTCCCATATCTCGCGAACGGATTGACGAACACGAGAAATTCCTGTTGCATCTGAAAGTAGAAACTCGCCCCATTACACCGTGTGTGTACTTTTCCCCTAGACCAATCCAGTTATTGGTTTCGGGTATCAGACCAGCGAAAATTTTGATGGTTTCTCAAACATTCCTTAACTTCAAACTCCCATATCTCGCGAACGGTTTGAGGAAATCGAGAAAGTGCTGTTGCATCTGAAAGCAGAAACTGGCCGATTACAACGGTATGTGTATTTTTCCCGTAGGCCAATGTAGTTATTGGTTTCGAGTATCAGACTTGTCAAAATTTTGATGGTTTCTCAAACATTCCTTAACTTGAGACTCCCATATCTCGCGAACGGATTGACGAACTCGAGAAATTCCTGTTGCATCTGAAAGTAGAAACTCGCCCGATTACAACGGTATGTGTATTTTTCCCCTAGGCCAATGTAGTTATTGGTTTCGAGTATCAGACTTGTCAAAATTTTGATGGTTTCTCAACCATTCCTTAACTCCAAACTCCCACATCTCGCGAACGGATTGAGGAAATCGAGAAATTCCTGTTGCATCTGAATGCACAAACTGGCCCGATTACAACGGTATGTGTACTCTTGCCCTAGGCCATAGTAGTTACTGGTTTCGAGTATCAGACTTGCGAAAATTTTGATGGTTTCTCAACCATTCCTTAACTTCAAACTCCCATATCTCGCGAACGGAATGAGGAACTCGAGAAATTTCTGTTGCATCTGAAAGAAGAAATTCGCCCGATTACAACGGTATGTGTAGTTTTGCTCTAGGTCATAGTAGTTATTGGTTTCGAGTATCAGACTTTCGAAAATTTTGATGGTTTCTCAGCCATTCCTTAACTTCAAACTCCCTTATCTCGCGAGCGGATTGACGAACTCGAGAAATTCCTATTGCATCTGAAAGCAGAAACTCGCCCGATTAGAACGGTACGTGTATTTTTGCCCTAGGCCATAGTAGTTATTGGTTTCGAGTATCAGCCTGGCGAAAATTTTGATGGTTTCTCAACCATTCCTTAGCTTGAGACTCCCATATCTCGCGAACGGATTGACGAACTCGATAAATTCCTGTTGCATCTGAAAGTAGAAGCTCGCCCGATTACAACGGTATGTGTATTTTCCCCCTAGGCCATAGCAGTTATTGGTTTCGAGTATCAGACTTGCGAAAATTTTGATGGTTTCGAAACCATTCCTTAACTTCAAACTCCCATATCTCGCGAACGGATTGACGAACTCCAGAAATTTCTGTTGCATCTGAAAGCAGAAACTCGCCCTATTACAACGCTATGAGTATTTTTGCCCTAGGCCATGGTAGTTATTGGATTCGAGTATCAGACTTGCGAAAACTTTGATTGTTTCTCAACCTATCCTTAAATTCGAACTCCCATACCTCGCGAACCGATTGACGATATCGAGAAATTCCTGTTGCATCTGAAAGTAGATACTCGCCCGATTACAACGGTATGTGTATTTTTCCCCTAGGCCATTGTAGTTATTGGTTTCGAGTATCAGACTTGCGAAAATTTTGATGGTTTCTCAACCATTCCTTAAATTCAAACACCCATATCTCGCGAACGGATTGACGAACTCGAGAAATTCCTGTTGCATCTGAAAGCAGAAACTCGCCCGATTACAACGGTATCTGTAGTTTTGCCCTAGGTGATAGTAGTTATTGGTATCGAGTATCAGACTTGCGAACATTTTGATGGTCTCTCAACCATTCCTTAACTTCAAACTCCCTTATCTCGCGAGCGGATTGACGAACTCGAGAAATTCATATTGCATCTGAAAGCAGTAACTCGCCCGATTAGAACGGTATGTGTATTTTTGCCCTAGGCCATAGTAGTTATTGGTGTCGAGTAACAGGCTTGCGAAAATTTTGATGGTTTCTCAACCATTCCTTAACTTCAAACTCCCATATCTCGCGAACGGATTGACGACCTCGAGAAATTCCTGTTGCGTCTGAAAGAAGAAACTCGCCCGATTACAACGGTATGTTGTTGTTTTGCTCTAGGTCATAGTAGTGATTGGTTTCGAGTATCAGACTTGTCAAAATTTTGATGGTTTCTCAACCATTCCTTAACTTCAAACACCCATATCTCGCGAACGGATTGACGAACTCGAGAAATTCCTGTTGCATCTGAAAGATGAAACTCGCTCGATTACAATGGTATGTGTATTTTTGCCTAGGCCATAGTAGCTATTGGTTTCGAGTATCAGACTTGTCAAAATTTTGATGGTTTCGAAACCATTCCTTAACTTCAAACACCCATATCTCGCGAACGGATTGACGAACTCGAGAAATTCCTGTTGCATCTGAAAGCAGAAACTCGCCCGATTAGAACGGTATGTGTATTTTTGCCCTAGGCCATAGTAGTTATTGGTTTCGAGTATCAGCCTGGCGAAAATTTTGATGGTTTCTCAACCATTCCTTAACTTCAAACTCCCATATCTCGCGAACGGATTGACGAACTCCAGAAATTTCTGTTGCATCTGAAAGCAGAAACTCGCCCGATTACAACGGTATGAGTATTTTTGCGTAGGCCATAGTAGTTATTGGATTCGAGTATCAGACTTGCGAAAACTTTGATTGTTTCTCAACCTATACTTGAATTCGAACTCCCATATCTCGCGAACCGATTGACGATATCGAGAAATTCCTGTTGTATCTGAAAGTAGATACTCGCCCGATTACAACGGTATGTGTAATTTCCCCTAGGCCATTGTAGTTATTGGTTTCGAGTATCAGACTTGCCAAATTTTGATGGTTTCTCAACCATTCCTTAACTTCAAACACCCATATCTCGCGAACGGATTGACGAACTCGAGAAATTCCTATTGCATCTGAAAGCAGAAACTCGCCCGATTACAACGGTATGTGTAGTTTTGCCCTAGGTCATAATAGTTATTGGTTTCGAGTATCAGACTTGCGAAAATTTTGATGGTTTCTCAACCATTCTTTAACTTCAAACTCCCATATCTCGCGAACGGAATGAGGAACTCGAGAAATTTCTGTTGCATCTGAGAGAAGAAACTCGCCCAATTACAACGGTATGTGTAGTTTTGCTCTAGGTCATAGTAGTGATTGGTTTCGAGTATCAGACTTGCGAAAATTTTGATGGTTTCTCAACCATTCCTTAACCTCAAACTCCCATATCTCGCGAACGGATTGACGAACACGAGAAATTCCTGTTGCATCTGAAAGTAGAAACTCGCCCCATTACTACGGTGTGTGTACTTTTCCCCTAGACCATTCCAGTTATTGGTTTCGGGTATCAGACTAGCGAAAATATTGATGGTTTCTCAAACATTCCTTAACTTCAAACTCCCATATCTCGCGAACGGATTGAGGAAATCGAGAAATTCCTGTTGCATCTGAAAGCAGAAACTGGCCGATTACAACGGTATGTGTATTTTTCCCGTAGGCCAATGTAGTTATTGGTTTCGAGTATCAGACTTGTCAAAATTTTGATGGTTTCTCAACCATTCCTTAACTTCAAACACCCATATCTCGCGAACGGATTGACGAACTCGAGAAATTCCTGTTGCATCTGAAAGTAGTAGCTCGCCCGATTACAACGGTATGTGTATTTTCCCGCTAGGCCATAGCAGTTATTGGTTTCGAGTATCAGACTTGCGATAATTTTGATGGTTTCTCAACCATTCTTTAACTTCAAACTCCCATATCTCGCGAACGGAATGAGGAACTCGAGAAATTTCTGTTGCATCTGAAAGAAGAAACTCGCCCGATTACAACGGTATGTGTAGTTTTGCTCTAGGTCATAGTAGTGATTGGTTTCGAGTATCAGACTTGCGAAAATTTTGATGGTTTCTCAACCATTCCTTAACTTCAAACTCCCATATCTCGCGAACGGATTGACGAACTCGAGAAATTCCTGTTGCATCTGAAAGCAGAATCTCGCCCGATTACAACGGTATGTGTAGTTTTGCCCTAGGTCATAGTAGTTATTGGTTTCGAGTATCAGACTTGCGAAAATTTTGATGGTTTCTCAAACATTCCTTAACTTCAAACTCCCTTATCTCGCGAGCGGATTGACGAACTCCAGAAATTCCTATTGCATCTGAAAGCAGAAACTCGCCCGATTAGAACGGTATGTGTATTTTTGCCCTAGGCCATAGTAGTTATTGGTTTCGAGTAACAGGCTTTCGAAAATTTTGATGGTTTCTCAACCATTCTTTAACTTCAAACTCCCATATCTCGCGAACGGAAAGAGGAACTCGAGAAATTTCTGTTGCATCTGAAAGAAGAAACTCGCTCGATTACAATGGTATGTGTAGTTCTGCCCTAGGTCATAGTAGTTATTGGTTTCGAGTATCAGACTTGCGATAATTTTGATGGTTTCTCAACCATTCTTTAACTTCAAACTCCCATATCTCGCGAACGGAATGAGGAACTCGAGAAATTTCTGTTGCATCTGAAAGAAGAAACTCGCCCGATTACAACGGTATGTGTAGTTTTGCTCTAGTTCATAGTAGTGATTGTTTTCGAGTATCAGACTTGCGAAAATTTTGATGGTTTCTCAACCATTCCTTAACTTCAAACTCCCATATCTCGCGAACGGATTGACGAACTCGAGAAATTCCTGTTGCATCTGAAAGCAGAATCTCGCCCGATTACAACGGTATGTGTAGTTTTGCCCTAGGTCATAGTAGTTATTGGTTTCGAGTATCAGACTTGCGAAAATTTTGATGGTTTCTCAAACATTCCTTAACTTCAAACTCCCTTATCTCGCGAGCGGATTGACGAACTCCAGAAATTCCTATTGCATCTGAAAGCAGAAACTCGCCCGATTAGAACGGTATGTGTATTTTTGCCCTAGGCCATAGTAGTTATTGGTTTCGAGTAACAGGCTTTCGAAAATTTTGATGGTTTCTCAACCATTCTTTAACTTCAAACTCCCATATCTCGCGAACGGAAAGAGGAACTCGAGAAATTCCTGTTGCATCTGAAAGCAGAAACTCGCCCGATTACAACGGTATCTGTAGTTTTGCCCTAGGTGATAGTAGTTATTGGTATCGAGTATCAGACTTGCGAACATTTTGATGGTCTCTCAACCATTCCTTAACTTCAAACTCCCTTATCTCGCGAGCGGATTGACGAACTCGAGAAATTCATATTGCATCTGAAAGCAGTAACTCGCCCGATTAGAACGGTATGTGTATTTTTGCCCTAGGCCATAGTAGTTATTGGTGTCGAGTAACAGGCTTGCGAAAATTTTGATGGTTTCTCAACCATTCCTTAACTTCAAACTCCCATATCTCGCGAACGGATTGACGACCTCGAGAAATTCCTGTTGCGTCTGAAAGAAGAAACTCGCCCGATTACAACGGTATGTTGTTGTTTTGCTCTAGGTCATAGTAGTGATTGGTTTCGAGTATCAGACTTGTCAAAATTTTGATGGTTTCTCAACCATTCCTTAACTTCAAACACCCATATCTCGCGAACGGATTGACGAACTCGAGAAATTCCTGTTGCATCTGAAAGATGAAACTCGCTCGATTACAATGGTATGTGTATTTTTGCCTAGGCCATAGTAGCTATTGGTTTCGAGTATCAGACTTGTCAAAATCTTGATGGTTTCGAAACCATTCCTTAACTTCAAACACCCATATCTCGCGAACGGATTGACGAACTCGAGAAATTCCTGTTGCATCTGAAAGCAGAAACTCGCCCGATTAGAACGGTATGTGTATTTTTGCCCTAGGCCATAGTAGTTATTGGTTTCGAGTATCAGCCTGGCGAAAATTTTGATGGTTTCTCAACCATTCCTTAACTTCAAACTCCCATATCTCGCGAACGGATTGACGAACTCCAGAAATTTCTGTTGCATCTGAAAGCAGAAACTCGCCCGATTACAACGGTATGAGTATTTTTGCGTAGGCCATAGTAGTTATTGGATTCGAGTATCAGACTTGCGAAAACTTTGATTGTTTCTCAACCTATACTTGAATTCGAACTCCCATATCTCGCGAACCGATTGACGATATCGAGAAATTCCTGTTGTATCTGAAAGTAGATACTCGCCCGATTACAACGGTATGTGTAATTTCCCCTAGGCCATTGTAGTTATTGGTTTCGAGTATCAGACTTGCGAAAATTTGATGGTTTCTCAACCATTCCTTAACTTCAAACACCCATATCTCGCGAACGGATTGACGAACTCGAGAAATTCCTGTTGCATCTGAAAGCAGAAACTCGCCCGATTACAACGGTATGCGTATTCTCCCCCTAGGCCATAGCAATTATTGGTTTCGAGTATCAGACTTGCGAAAATTTTGATGATTTCGAAACCATTCCTTAACTTCAAACTCCCATATCTCGCGAACGGATTGACGAACTCCAGAAATTTCTGTTGCATCTGAAAGCAGAAACTCGCCCGATTACAACGGTATGTGTAGTTTTGCCCTAGGTCATAGTAGTTATTGGTTTCGAGTATCAGACTTGCGAAAATTTTGATGGTTTCGCAACCATTCCTTAACTTCAAACTCCCTTATCTCGCGAGCGGATTGACGAACTCGAGAAATTCCTATTGCATCTGAAAGCAGAAACTCGCCCGATTAGAACGGTATGTGTATTTTTGCCCTAGGCCATAGTAGTTATTGGTTTCGAGTATCAGTCTGGCGAAAATTTTGATGGTTTCTCAACCATTCCTTAACTTCAAACTCCCATATCTCGCGAACGGATTGACGAACTCCAGAAATTTCTGTTGCATCTGAAAGCAGAAACTCGCCCGATTACAACGGTATGTGTATTTTTCCCCTAGGCCATTGTTGTTATTGGTTTCCAGTATAAGACTTGCGAAAATTTTGATGGTTTCTCAACCATTCCTTAACTTCAAACACCCATATCTCGCGAACGGATTGACGAACTCGAGAAATTCCTGTTGCATCTGAAAGCAGAAACTCGCCCGATTACAACGGTATGTGTAGTTTTGCCCTAGGTCATAGTAGTTATTGGTGTCGAGTATCAGACTTGCGAAAATTTCATGGTTTCTCAACCATTCCTTAACTTCAAACTCCCTTATCTCGCGAGCGGATTGACGAACTCGAGAAATTCCTATTGCATCTGAAAGCAGTAACTCGCCCGATTAGAACGGTATGTGTATATTTGACCTAGGCCATAGTAGTTATTGGTTTCGAGTAACAGCCTTGCGAAAATTTTGATGGTTTCTCATCCATTCCTTAACTTCAAACTCCCATATCTCGCGAACGGATTGACGACCTCGAGAAATTCCTGTTGCGTCTGAAAGAAGAAGCTCGCCCGATTACAACGGTATGTGTAGTTTTGCCCTAGGTCATAGTAGTGATTGGTTTCGAGTATCAGACTTGCGAAAATTTTGATGGTTTCTCAACCATTCCTTAACTTCAAACACCCATATCTCGCGAACGGATTGACGAACTCGAGAAATTCCTGTTGCATCTGAAAGCAGAAACTCGCCCGATTACAACGGTATGTGTAGTTTTGCCCTAGGTCATAGTAGTTATTGGTTTCGAGTATCAGACTTGCGAAAATTTTGATGGTTTCTCAACCATTCCTTAACTTCAAACTCCCTTCTCTCGCGAGCGGATTGACGAACTCGAGAAATTCCTATTGCATCTGAAAGCAGAAACTCGCCCGATTAGAACGGTGTGTGTATTTTTGCCCTAGCCCATAGTAGTTATTGGTTTCGAGTATCAGCCTGGCGAAAATTTTGATGGTTTCTCAACCAATCCTTAACTTCAAACTCCCATATCTCGCGAACGGATTGACGAACTCGATAAATTCGTGTTGCATCTGAAAGTAGAAGCTCGCCCGATTACAACGGTATGTGTAGTTTTGCCCTAGGTCATAGTAGTGATTGGTTTCGAGTATCAGACTTGCGAAAATTTTGATGGTTTCTCAACCTTTCCTTAACTTCAAACACCCATATCACGCGAACGGATTGACGAACTCGAGAAATTCCTGTTGCATCTGAAAGCAGAAACTCGCCCGATTACAACGGTATGTGTAGTTTTGCCCTAGGACATAGTAGGTATTGGTTTCGAGTATCAGACTTGCGAAAATTTTGATGGTTTCTCAACCATTCCTTAACTTCAAACTCCCTTATCTCGCGAACGGATTGACGAACTCCAGAAGTTTCTGTTGCATCTGAAAGCAGAAACTCGCCCGATTACAACGGTATGAGTATTTTTGCCCTAGGCCATAGTAGTTATTGGATTCGAGTATCAGACTTGCGAAAACTTTGATTGTTTCTCAACCTATCCTTAAATTCGAACTCCCATATCTCGCGAACCGATTGACGATATCGAGAAATTCCTGTTGCATCTGAAAGTAGATACTCGCCCGATTACAACGGTATGTGTATTTTTCCCCTAGGCCATTGTAGTTATTGGTTTCGAGTATCAGACTTGCGAAAATTTGATGGTTTCTCAACCATTCCTTAACTTCAAACTCCCTTATCTCGCGAGCGGATTGACGAACTAGAGAAATTCCTATTGCATCTGAAAGCAGAAACTCGCCCGATTAGAACGTTATGTGTATTTTTGCCCTAGCCCATAGTAGTTATTGGTTTCGAGTATCAGCCTGGCGAAAATTTTGATGGTTTCTCAACCAATCCTTAACTTCAAACTCCCATATCTCGCGAACGGATTGACGAACTCGATAAATTCCTGTTGCATCTGAAAGTAGAAGCTCGCCCCATTACAACGGTATGCGTATTTTCCCCCTAGGCCATAGCAGTTATTGGTTTCGAGTGTCAGACTTGCGAAAATTTTGATGGTTTCGAAACCATTCCTTAACTTCAAACTCCCATATCTCGCGAACGGATTGACGAACTCCAGAAATTTCTGTTGCATCTGAAAGCAGAAACTCGCCCGATTACAACGCTATGAGTATTTTTGCCCTGGGCCATAGTAGTTATTGGATTCGAGTATCAGACTTGCGAAAACTTTGATTGTTTCTCAACCTATCCTTAACTTCAAACTCCCTTATCTCGCGAGCGGATTGACGAACTCGTGAAATTCCTATTGCATCTGAAAGCAGAAACTCGCCCGATTAGAACGGTATGTGTATTTTTGCCCTAGGCCATAGTAGTTATTGGTTTCGAGTATCAGCCTGGCGAAAATTTTGATGGTTTCTCAACCATTCCTTAACTTCAAACTCCCATATCTCGCGAACGGATTGACGAACTCCAGAAATTTCTGTTGCATCTGAAAGCAGAAACTCGCCCGATTACAACGGTATGAGTATTTTTGTCCTAGGCCATAGTAGTTATTGGATTCGAGTATCAGACTTGCGAAAACTTTGATTGTTTCTCAACCTATCCTTAAATTCGAACTCCCATATCTCGCGAACCGATTGACGATATCGAGAAATTCCTGTTGCATCTGAAAGTAGATACTCGCCCGATTACAACGGTATGTGTATTTTTCCCCTAGGCCATTGTAGTTATTGGTTTCGAGTATCAGACTTGCGAAAATTTGATTGTTTCTCAACCATTCCTTAACTTCAAACTCCCTTATCTCGCGAGCGGATTGACGAACTAGAGAAATTCCTATTGCATCTGAAAGCAGAAACTCGCCCGATTAGAACGTTATGTGTATTTTTGCCCTAGCCCATAGTAGTTATTGGTTTCGAGTATCAGCCTGGCGAAAATTTTGATGGTTTCTCAACCAATCCTTAACTTCAAACTCCCATATCTCGCGAACGGATTGACGAACTCGATAAATTCCTGTTGCATCTGAAAGTAGAAGCTCGCCCGATTACAACGGTATGCGTATTTTCCCCCTAGGCCATAGCAGTTATTGGTTTCGAGTATCAGACTTGCGAAAATTTTGATGGTTTCGAAACCATTCCTTAACTTCAAACTCCCATATCTCGCGAACGGATTGACGAACTCCAGAAATTTCTGTTGCATCTGAAAGCAGAAACTCGCCCGATTACAACGCTATGAGTATTTTTGCCCTGGGCCATAGTAGTTATTGAATTCGAGTATCAGACTTGCGAAAACTTTGATTGTTTCTCAACCTATCCTTAACTTCAAACTCCCTTATCTCGCGAGCGGATTGACGAACTCGAGAAATTCCTATTGCATCTGAAAGCAGAAACTCGCCCGATTAGAACGGTATGTGTATTTTTGCCCTAGGCCATAGTAGTTATTGGTTTCGAGTATCAGCCTGGCGAAAATTTTGATGGTTTCTCAACCATTCCTTAACTTCAAACTCCCATATCTCGCGAACGGATTGACGAACTCCAGAAATTTCTGTTGCATCTGAAAGCAGAAACTCGCCCGATTACAACGGTATGAGTATTTTTGTCCTAGGCCATAGTAGTTATTGGATTCGAGTATCAGACTTGCGAAAACTTTGATTGTTTCTCAACCTATCCTTAAATTCGAACTCCCATATCTCGCGAACCGATTGACGATATCGAGAAATTCCTGTTGCATCTGAAAGTAGATACTCGCCCGATTACAACGGTATGAGTATTTTTGCCCTGGGCCATAGTAGTTATTGGTTTCGAGTATCAGCCTGGCGAAAATTTTGATGGTTTCTCAACCAATCCTTAACTTCAAACTCCCATATCTCGCGAAAGGATTGACGAACTCGATAAATTCCTGTTGCATCTGAAAGTTGAAGCTCGCCCGATTACAACGGTATGCGTATTGTCCCCCTAGGCCAAAGCAGTTATTTGTTTCGAGTATCAGACTTGCGAAAAAAATTTTGATGGTTTCGAAACCATTCCTTAACTTCAAACTCCCATATCTCGCGAACGGATTGACGAACTCCAGAAATTTCTGTTGCATCTGAAAGCAGAAACTCGCCCGATTACAACGCTATGAGTATTTTTGCCCTGGGCCATAGTAGTTATTGGATTCGAGTATCAGACTTGCGAAAACTTTGATTGTTTCTCAACCTATCCTTAAATTCGAACTCCCATATCTCGCGAACCGATTGACGATATCGAGAAATTCCTGTTGCATCTGAAAGCAGAAACTCGCCCGATTACAACGGTATGTGTATTTTTCCCCTAGGCCATTGTAGTTATTGGTTTCGAGTATAAGACTTGCGAAAATTTTGATGGTTTCTCAACCATTCCTTAACTTCAAACACCCATATCTCGCGAACGGATTGACGAACTCGAGAAATTCCTGTTGCATCTGAAAGCAGAAACTCGCCCGATTACAACGGTATGTGTAGTTTTGCCCTAGGTCATAGTAGTTATTGGTGTCGAGTATCAGACTTGCGAAAATTTGATGGTTTCTCAACCATTCCTTAACTTCAAACTCCCTTATCTCGCGAGCGGATTGACGAACTCCAGAAATTTCTGTTGCATCTGAAAGCAGAAACTCGCCCGATTACAACGCTATGAGTATTTTTGCCCTGGGCCATAGTAGTTATTGGATTCGAGTATCAGACTTGCGAAAACTTTGATTGTTTCTCAACCTATCCTTAAATTCGAACTCCCATATCTCGCGAACCGATTGACGATATCGAGAAATTCCTGTTGCATCTGAAAGCAGAAACTCGCCCGATTACAACGGTATGTGTATTTTTCCCCTAGGCCATTGTAGTTATTGGTTTCGAGTATAAGACTTGCGAAAATTTTGATGGTTTCTCAACCATTCCTTAACTTCAAACACCCATATCTCGCGAACGGATTGACGAACTCGAGAAATTCCTGTTGCATCTGAAAGCAGAAACTCGCCCGATTACAACGGTATGTGTAGTTTTGCCCTAGGTCATAGTAGTTATTGGTGTCGAGTATCAGACTTGCGAAAATTTGATGGTTTCTCAACCATTCCTTAACTTCAAACTCCCTTATCTCGCGAGCGGATTGACGAACTCGAGAAATTCCTATTGCATCTGAAAGCAGTAACTCGCCCGACTAGAACGGTATGTGTATTTTTGCCCTAGGCCATAGTAGTTATTGGTTTCGAGTAACAGGCTTGCGAAAATTTTGATGGTTTCTCAACCATTCCTTAACTTCAAACACCCATATCTCGCGAACGGATTGACGAACTCGAGAAATTCCTGTTGCATCTGAAAGCAGAAACTCGCCCGATTACAACGGTATGTGTAGTTTTGCCCTAGGTCATAGTAGTTATTGGTGTCGAGTATCAGACTTGCGAAAATTTGATGGTTTCTCAACCATTCCTTAACTTCAAACTCCCTTACCTCGCGAGCGGATTGACGAACTCGAGAAATTCCTATTGCATCTGAAAGCAGTAACTCGCCCGACTAGAACGGTATGTGTATTTTTGCCCTAGGCCATAGTAGTTATTGGTTTCGAGTAACAGGCTTGCGAAAATTTTGATGGTTTCTCAACCATTCCTTAACTTCAAACTCCCATATCTCGCGAACGGATTGACGAACTCCAGAAATTTCTGTTGCATCTGAAAGCAGAAACTCGCCCGATTACAACGGTATGAGTATTTTTGCCCTAGGCCATAGTAGTTATTGGATTCGAGTATCAGACTTGCGAAAACTTTGATTGTTTCTCAACCTATCCTTCAATTCGAACTCCCATATCTCGGGAACCGATTGACGATATCGAGAAATTCCTGTTGCATCTGAAAGTAGATACCCGCCCGATTACAACGGTATGTGTATTTTTCCCCTAGGCCATTGTAGTTATTGGTTTCGAGTATCAGCCTTTCGAAAATTTTGATGGTTTCCCAACCATTCCTTAACTTCAAACACCCATATCTCGCGAACGGATTGACGAACTCGAGAAATTCCTGTTGCATCTGAAAGATGAAACTCGCTCGATTACAATGGTATGTGTATTTTTGCCCTAGGCCATAGTAGCTGTTGGTTTCGAGTATCAGACTTGTCAAAATTTTGATGGTTTCGAAACCATTCCTTAACTTCAAACACCCATATCTCGCGAACGGATTGACGAACTCGAGAAATTCCTGTTGCATCTGAAAGCAGAAAATCGCCCGATTGCAACGGTATGTGTAGTTTTGCCCTAGGCCATAGTAGTTATTGGATTCGAGTATCAGACTTGCGAAAACTTTGATTGTTTCTCAACCTTTCCTTAAATTCGAACTCGCATATCTCGCGAACCGATTGACGATATCGAGAAATTCCTGTTGCATCTGAAAGTAGACACTCGCCCGATTACAACGGTATGTGTATTTTTCCCCTAGGCCATTGTAGTTATTGGTTTCGAGTATCAGATTTGCGAAAATTTTGATGGTTTCTCAACCATTCCTTAACTTCGAACACCCATATCTCGCGAACGGATTGACGAACTCGAGAAATTCCTGTTGCATCTGAAAGCAGAAACTCGCCCGATTACAACGGTATGTGTAGTTTTGCCCTAGGTCATAGTAGTTATTGGTTTCGAGTATCAGACTTGCGAAAATTTTGGTGGTTTCTCAACCATTCCTTAACTTCAAACTCCCTTATCTCGCGAGCGGATTGACGAACTCGAGAAATTCCTATTGCATCTGAAACCAGAAACTCGCCCGATTAGAGCGGTATGTGTATTTTTGCCCTAGGCCATGGTAGTTATTGGTTTCGAGTATCAGCCTGGCGAAAATTTTGATGGTTTCTCAACCATTCCTTAACTTCAAACTCCCATATCTCGCGAACGGATTGACGAACTCGATAAATTCCTGTTGCATCTGAAAGTAGAAGCTCGCCCGATTACAACGGTATGTGTATTTTCCCCCTAGGCCATAGCAGTTATTGGTTTCGAGTATCAGACTTGCGAAAATTTAGATGGTATCGAAACCATTCCTTAACTTCAAACTCCCATATCTCGCGAACGGATTGACGAACTCCAGAAATTTCTGTTGCATCTGAAAGCAGAAACTCGCCCGATTACAACGGTATGCGTATTTCCCCCCTAGGCCATAGCAGTTATTGGTTTCGTGTATCAGACTTGCGAAAATTTTGATGGTTTCGAAACCATTCCTTAACTTCAAACTCCCATATCTCGCGAACGGATTGACGAACTCCAGAAATTTCTGTTGCATCTGAAAGCAGAAACTCGCCCGATTACAACGCTATGAGTATTTTTGCCCTAGGCCATAGTAGTTATTGGATTCGAGTATCAGACTTGCGAAAACTTTGATTGTTTCTCAACCTTTCCTTAAATTCGAACTCCCATATCTCGCGAACCGATTGACGATATCGAGAAATTCCTGTTGCATCTGAAAGTAGATACTCGCCCGATGACAACGGTATGTGTATTTTTCCCCTAGGCCATTGTAGTTATTGGTTTCGAGTATAAGACTTGCGAAAATTTTGATGGTTTCTCAACCATTCCTTAAATTCGAACTCCCATATCTCGCGAACCGATTGACGATATCGAGAAATTCCTGTTGCATCTGAAAGTAGATACCCGCCCGATTACAACGGTATGTGTATTTTTCCCCTAGGCCATTGTAGTTATTGGTTTCGAGTATCAGACTTGCGAAAATTTTGATGGTTTCTCAACCATTCCTTAACTTCAAACACCCATATCTCGCGAACGGATTGACGAACGCGAGAAATTCCTGTTGCATCTGAAAGTGGAAACTCGCCCCATTACAACGGTAAGTGTAGTTTTGCTCTAGGTCATAGTAGTGATTGGTTTCGAGAATCAGACTTGCGAAAGTTTTGATGGTTTCTCAACCATTCCTTAACTTCAAACTCCCATATCTCGCGAACGGATTGACGAACACGAGAAATTCCTGTTGCATCTGAAAGTAGAAACTCGCCCCATTACAACGGTGTGTGTACTTTTCCCCTAGACCATTCCAGTTATAGGTTTCGGGTATCAGACCAGCGAAAATTTTGATGGTTTCTCAAAGATTCCTTAACTTCAAACTCCCATATCTCGCGAACGGATTGAGGAAATCGAGAAATTCCTGTTGCATCTGAAAGCAGAAACTGGCCGATTACAACGGTATGTGTATTTTTCCCCTAGGCCAATGTAGTTATTGGTTTCGAGTATCAGACTTGTCAAAATTTTGATGGTTTCTCAACCATTCCTTAACTTGAGACTCCCATATCTCGCGAACGGATTGACGAACTCGAGAAATTCCTGTTGCATCTGAAAGTAGAAGCTCGCCCGATTACAACGGTATGTGTATTTTCCCCCTAGGCCATAGTAGCTATTGGTTTCGAGTATCAGACTTGTCAAAATTTTGATGGTTTCGAAACCACTCCTTAACTTCAAACACCCATATCTCTCGAACGGATTGACGAACTCGAGAAATTCCTGTTGCATCTGAAAGCAGAAACTCGCCCGATTACAACGGTATGTGTAGTTTTGCCCTAGGTCATAGTAGTTATTGGTTTCGAGTATCAGACTTGCGAAAATTTTGATGGTTTCGAAACCATTCCTTAACTTCAAACTCCCATATCTCGCGAACGGATTGACGAACTCCAGAAATTTCTGTTGCATCTGAAAGCAGAAACTCGCCCGATTACAACGGTAGGAGAATTTTTGCCCTAGGCCATAGTAGTTATTGGATTCGAGTATCAGACTTGCGAAAATTTTGATGGTTTCGAAACCACTCCTTAACTTCAAACACCCATATCTCTCGAACGGATTGACGAACTCGAGAAATTCCTGTTGCATCTGAAAGCAGAAACTCGCCCGATTACAACGGTATGTGTAGTTTTGCCCTAGGCCATAGTAGTTATTGGATTCGAGTATCAGACTTGCGAAAACTTTGATTGTTTCTCAACCTTTCCTTAAATTCAAACTCCCATATCTCGCGAACCGATTGACGATATCGAGAAATTCCTGTTGCATCTGAAAGTAGGTACTCGCCCGATTACAACGGTATGTGTATTTTTCCCCTAGGCCATTGTAGTTATTGGTTTCGAGTATCAGACTTGCGAAAATTTTGATGGCTTCTCAACCATACCTTAACTTCAAACACCCATATCTCGCGAACGGATTGACGAACTGGAGAAATTCCTGTTGCATCTGAAAGCAGAAACTCGCCCGATTACAACGGTTTGTGTAGTTTTGCTCTAGGTCATAGTAGTTATTGGTTTCGAGTATCAGACTTGCGAAAATTTGATGGTTTCTCAACCATTCCTTAACTTCAAACTCCCTTTTCTCGCGAGCGGATTGACGAACTCGAGAAATTCCTATTGCATCTGAAAGCAGTAACTCGCCCGATTAGAACGGTATGTGTATTTTTGCCCTAGGCCATAGTAGTTATTGGTTTCGAGTAACAGGCTTGCGAAAATTTTGATGGTTTCTCAACCATTCCTTAACTTCAAACTCCCATATCTCGCGAACGGATTGACGACCTCGAGAAATTCCTGTTGCGTCTGAAAGAAGAAACTCGCCCGATTACAACGGTTTGTGCAGTTTTGCCCTAGGCCATAGTAGTTATTGGATTCGAGTATCAGACTTGCAAAAACTTTGATTGTTTCTCAACCTTTCCTTAAATTCGAACTCCCATATCTCGCGAACCGATTGACGATATCGAGAAATTCCTGTTGCATCTGAAAGTAGATACCCGCCCGATTACAACGGTATGTGTATTTTCCCCCTAGGCCATTGTAGTTATTGGTTTCGAGTATCAGACTTGCGAAAATTTTGATGGTTTCTCAACCATTCCTTAACTTCAAACACCCATATCTCGCGAACGGATTGACGAACGCGAGAAATTCCTGTTGCATCTGAAAGTGGAAACTCGCCCCATTACAACGGTAAGTGTAGTTTCGCTCTAGGTCATAGTAGTGATTGGTTTCGAGAATCAGACTTGCGAAAGTTTTGATGGTTTCTCAACCATTCCTTAACTTCAAACTCCCATATCTCGCGAACGGATTGACGAACACGAGAAATTCCTGTTGCATCTGAAAGTAGAAACTCGCCCCATTACAACGGTGTGTGTACTTTTCCCCTAGACCATTCCAGTTATAGGTTTCGGGTATCAGACCAGCGAAAATTTTGATGGTTTCTCAAAGATTCCTTAACTTCAAACTCCCATATCTCGCGAACGGATTGAGGAAATCGAGAAATTCCTGTTGCATCTGAAAGCAGAAACTGGCCGATTACAACGGTATGTGTATTTTTCCCCTAGGCCAATGTAGTTATTGGTTTCGAGTATCAGACTTGTCAAAATTTTGATGGTTTCTCAACCATTCCTTAACTTGAGACTCCCATATCTCGCGAACGGATTGACGAACTCGAGAAATTCCTGTTGCATCTGAAAGTAGAAGCTCGCCCGATTACAACGGTATGTGTATTTTCCCCCTAGGCCATAGTAGCTATTGGTTTCGAGTATCAGACTTGTCAAAATTTTGATGGTTTCGAAACCACTCCTTAACTTCAAACACCCATATCTCGCGAACGGATTGACGAACTCGAGAAATTCCTGTTGCATCTGAAAGCAGAAACTCGCCCGATTACAACGGTATGTGTAGTTTTGCCCTAGGCCATAGTAGTTATTGGATTCGAGTATCAGACTTGCGAAAACTTTGATTGTTTCTCAACCTTTCCTTAAATTCAAACTCCCATATCTCGCGAACCGATTGACGATATCGAGAAATTCCTGTTGCATCTGAAAGTAGGTACTCGCCCGATTACAACGGTATGTGTATTTTTCCCCTAGGCCATTGTAGTTATTGGTTTCGAGTATCAGACTTGCGAAAATTTTGATGGTTTCTCAACCATACCTTAACTTCAAACACCCATATCTCGCGAACGGATTGACGAACTGGAGAAATTCCTGTTGCATCTGAAAGCAGAAACTCGCCCGATTACAACGGTTTGTGTAGTTTTGCTCTAGGTCATAGTAGTTATTGGTTTCGAGTATCAGACTTGCGAAAATTTTGATGGTTTCTCAACCATTCCTTAACTTCAAACACCCATATCTCGCGAACGGATTGACGAACTCGAGAAATTCCTGTTGCATTTGAAAGCAGAAACTCGCCCGATTACAACGGTATGTGTAGTTTTGCCCTAGGTCATAGTAGTTATTGGTTTCGAGTATCAGACTTGCGAAAATTTGATGGTTTCTCAACCATTCCTTAACTTCAAACTCCCTTATCTCGCGAGCGGATTGACGAACTCGAGAAATTCCTATTGCATCTGAAAGCAGTAACTCGCCCGATTAGATCGGTATGTGTACTTTTGCCCTAGGCCATAGTAGTTATTGGTTTCGAGTAACAGGCTTGCGAAAATTTTGATGGTTTCTCAACCATTCCTTAACTTCAAACTCCCATATCTCGCGAACGGATTGACGACCTCGAGAAATTCCTGTTGCGTCTGAAAGAAGAAACTCGCCCGATTACAACGGTTTGTGCAGTTTTGCCCTAGGCCATAGTAGTTATTGGATTCGAGTATCAGACTTGCGAAAACTTTGATTGTTTCTCAACCTTTCCTTAAATTCGAACTCCCATATCTCGCGAACCGATTGACGATATCGAGAAATTCCTGTTGCATCTGAAAGTAGATACCCGCCCGATTACAACGGTATGTGTATTTTTCCCCTAGGACATTGTAGTTATTGGTTTCGAGTATCAGACTTGCGAAAATTTTGATGGTTTCTCAACCATTCCTTAACTTCAAACACCCATATCTCGAGAACGGATTGACGAACTCGAGAAATTCCTGTTGCATCTGAAAGCAGAAACTCGCCCGATTACAACGGTATGTGTAGTTTTGCCCTAGGTCATAGTAGTTATTGGTTTCGAGTATCAGACTTGCGAAAATTTTGATGGTTTCTCAACCATTCCTTAACTTCAAACTCCCATATCTCGCGAACGGATTGACGAACTCCAGAAATTTCTGTCGCATCTGAAAGCAGAAACTCGCCCGATTACAACGGTAGGAGAATTTTTGCCATAGGCCATAGTAGTTATTGGATTCGAGTATCAGACTTGCAAAAATTTTGATGGTTTCTCAACCATTCCTTAACTTCAAACTTCCATATCTCGCGAACGGATTGACGAACTCGATAAATTCCTGTTGCATCTGAAAGTAGAAGCTCGCCCGATTACAACGGTATGCGTATTTTCCCCCTAGGCCATAGCAGTTATTGGTTTCGAGTATCAGACTTGCGAAAATTTTGATGGTTTCGAAACCATTCCTTAACTTCAAACTCCCATATCTCGCGAACGGATTGACGAACTCCAGAAATTTCTGTTGCATCTGAAAGCAGAAACTCGCCCGATTACAACGGTAGGAGTATTTTTGCCCTAGGCCATAGTAGTTATTGGATTCGAGTATCAGACTTGCGAAAACTTTGATTGTTTCTCAACCTATCCTTAAATTCGAACACCCATATCTCGCGAACCGATTGACGATATCGAGAAATTCCTGTTGCCTCTGAAAGTAGATACTCGCCCGATGACAACGGTATGTGTATTTTTCCCCTAGGCCATTGTAGTTATTGGTTTCGAGTATAAGACTTGCGAAAATTTTGATGGTTTCTCAACCATTCCTTAACTTCAAACACTCATATCTCGCGAACGGATTGACGAACTCGAGAAATTCCTGTTGCATCTGAAAGCAGAAACTCGCCCGATTACAACGGTATGTGTAGTTTTGCCCTAGGTCATAGTAGTTATTGGTTTCGAGTATCAGACTTGCGAAAATTTGATGGTTTCTCAAACATTCCTTAACTTCAAACTCCCTTATCTCGCGAGCGGATTGACGAACTCGAGAAATTCCTATTGCATCTGAAAGCAGTAACTCGCCCGATTAGAACGGTATGTGTATTTTTGCCCCAGGCCATAGTAGTTATTGGTTTCGAGTAACAGGCTTGCGAAAATTTTGATGGTTTCTCAACCATTCCTTAACTTCAAACTCCCATATCTCGCGAACGGATTGACGACCTCGAGAAATTCCTGTTGCGTCTGAAAGAAGAAACTCGCCCGATTACAACGGTTTGTGTAGTTTTGCTCTAGGTCATAGTAGTTATTGGTTTCGAGTATCAGACTAGCGAAAATTTTGATGGTTTCTCAACCATTCCTTAACTTCAAACACCCATATCTCGCGAACGGATTGACGAACTCGAGAAATTCCTGTTGCATCTGAAGGTAGATACCCGCCCGATTACAACGGTATGTGTATTTTTCCCCTAGGCCATTGTTGTTATTGGTTTCGAGTATCAGACTTGCGAAAATTTTGATTGTTTCTCAACCTTTCCTTAAATTCGAACTCCCATATCTCGCGAACCGATTGACGATATCGAGAAATTCCTGTTGCATCTGAAGGTAGATACCCGCCCGATTACAACGGTATGTGTATTTTTCCCCTAGGCCATTGTTGTTATTGGTTTCGAGTATCAGACTTGCGAAAATTTTGATGGTTTCTCAACCATACCTTAACTTCAAACACCCATATCTCGCGAACGGATTGACGAACTGGAGAAATTCCTGTTGCATCTGAAAGCAGAAACTCGCCCGATTACAACGGTTTGTGTAGTTTTGCTCTAGGTCATAGTAGTTATTGGTTTCGAGTATCAGACTTGCGAAAATTTTGATGGTTTCTCAACCATTCCTTAACTTCAAACACCCATATCTCGCGAACGGATTGACGAACTCGAGAAATTCCTGTTGCATTTGAAAGCAGAAACTCGCCCGATTACAACGGTATGTGTAGTTTTGCCCTAGGTCATAGTAGTTATTGGTTTCGAGTATCAGACTTGCGAAAATTTGATGGTTTCTCAACCATTCCTTAACTTCAAACTCCCTTATCTCGCGAGCGGATTGACGAACTCGAGAAATTCCTATTGCATCTGAAAGCAGTAACTCGCCCGATTAGAACGGTATGTGTATTTTTGCCCTAGGCCATAGTAGTTATTGGTTTCGAGTAACAGGCTTGCGAAAATTTTGATGGTTTCTCAACCATTCCTTAACTTCAAACTCCCATATCTCGCGAACGGATTGACGACCTCGAGAAATTCCTGTTGCGTCTGAAAGAAGAAACTCGCCCGATTACAACGGTTTGTGCAGTTTTGCCCTAGGCCATAGTAGTTATTGGATTCGAGTATCAGACTTGCGAAAACTTTGATTGTTTCTCAACCTTTCCTTAAATTCGAAATCCCATATCTCGCGAACCGATTGACGATATCGAGAAATTCCTGTTGCATCTGAAAGTAGATACCCGCCCGATTACAACGGTATGTGTATTTTTCCCCTAGGCCATTGTAGTTATTGGTTTCGAGTATCAGACTTGCGAAAATTTTGATGGTTTCTCAACCATTCCTTAACTTCAAACACCCATATCTCGAGAACGGATTGACGAACTCGAGAAATTCCTGTTGCATCTGAAAGCAGAAACTCGCCCGATTACAACGGTATGTGTAGTTTTGCCCTAGGTCATAGTAGTTATTGGTTTCGAGTATCAGACTTGCGAAAATTTTGATGGTTTCGAAACCATTCCTTAACTTCAAACTCCCATATCTCGCGAACGGATTGACGAACTCCAGAAATTTCTGTTGCATCTGAAAGCAGAAACTCGCCCGATTACAACGGTAGGAGAATTTTTGCCCTAGGCCATAGTAGTTATTGGATTCGAGTATCAGACTTGCGAAAATTTTGATGGTTTCTCAACCATTCCTTAACTTCAAACTCCCATATCTCGCGAACGGATTGACGAACTCGATAAATTCCTGTTGCATCTGAAAGTAGAAGCTCGCCCGATTACAACGGTATGCGTATTTTCCCCCTAGGCCATAGCAGTTATTGGTTTCGAGTATCAGACTTGCGAAAATTTTGATGGTTTCGAAACCATTCCTTAACTTCAAACTCCCATATCTCGCGAACGGATTGACGAACTCCAGAAATTTCTGTTGCATCTGAAAGCAGAAACTCGCCCGATTACAACGGTAGGAGTATTTTTGCCCTAGGCCATAGTAGTTATTGGATTCGAGTATCAGGCTTGCGAAAACTTTGATTGTTTCTCAACCTATCCTTAAATTCGAACACGCATATCTCGCGAACCGATTGACGATATCGAGAAATTCCTGTTGCCTCTGAAAGTAGATACTCGCCCGATGACAACGGTATGTGTATTTTTCCCCTAGGCCATAGTAGCTATTGGTTTCGAGTAACAGGCTTGCGAAAATTTTGATGGTTTCTCAACCATTCCTTAACTTCAAACTCCCATATCTCGCGAACGGATTGACGACCTCGAGAAATTCCTGTTGCGTCTGAAAGAAGAAACTCGCCCGATTACAACGGTTTGTGTAGTTTTGCTCTAGGTCATAGTAGTTATTGGTTTCGAGTATCAGACTTGCGAAAATTTTGATGGTTTCTCAACCATTCCTTAACTTCAAACACCCATATCTCGCGAACGGATTGACGAACTCGAGAAATTCCTGTTGCATCTGAAAGCAGAAACTCGCCCGATTACAACGGTAGGAGTATTTTTGCCCTAGGCCATAGTAGTTATTGGATTCGAGTATCAGACTTGCGAAAATTTTGATGGTTTCTCAACCATTCCTTAACTTCAAACTCCCATATCTCGCGAACGGATTGACGACCTCGAGAAATTCCTGTTGCGTCTGAAAGAAGAAACTCGCCCGATTACAACGGTTTGTGTAGTTTTGCTCTAGGTCATAGTAGTTATTGGTTTCGAGTATCAGACTTGCGAAAATTTTGATGGTTTCTCAACCATTCCTTAACTTCAAACACCCATATCTCGCGAACGGATTGACGAACTCGAGAAATTCCTGTTGCATCTGAAAGCAGAAACTCGCCCGATTACAACGGTAGGAGTATTTTTGCCCTAGGCCATAGTAGTTATTGGATTCGAGTATCAGACTTGCGAAAATTTTGATGGTTTCTCAACCATTCCTTAACTTCAAACTCCCATATCTCGCGAACGGATTGACGAACTCCAGAAATTTCTGTTGCATCTGAAAGCAGAAACTCGCCCGATTACAACGGTAGGAGTATTTTTGCCCTAGGCCATAGTAGTTATTGGATTCGAGTATCAGACTTGCGAAAACTTTGATTGTTTCTCAACCTATCCTTAAATTCGAACACGCATATCTCGCGAACCGATTGACGATATCGAGAAATTCCTGTTGCGTCTGAAAGAAGAAACTCGCCCGATTACAACGGTATGTGTAGTTTTGCCCTAGGTCATAGTAGTTATTGGTTTCGAGTATCAGACTTGAGAAAATCTTGATGGTTTCGAAACCATTCCTTAACTTCAAACTCCCATATCTCGCGAACGGATTGTCGAACTCCAGAAATTTCTGTTGCATCTGAAAGCAGAAACTCGCCCGATTACAACGGTAGGAGAATTTTTGCCCTAGGCCATAGTAGTTATTGGATTCGAGTATCAGACTTGCGAAAACTTTGATTGTTTCTCAACCTTTCCTTAAATTCGAACTCCCATATCTCGCGAACCGATTGACGATATCGAGAAATTCCTGTTGCATCTGAAAGTAGATACCCGCCCGATTACAACGGTATGTGTATTTTTCCCCTAGGCCATTGTAGTTATTGGTTTCGAGTATCAGACTTGCGAAAATTTTGATGGTTCCTCAACCATTCCTTAACTTCAAACACCCATATCTCGCGAACGGATTGACGAACGCGAGAAATTCCTGTTGCATCTGAAAGTAGAAACTCGCCCCATTACAACGGTATGTGTAGTTTTGCTCTAGGTCATAGTAGTGATTGGTTTCGAGAATCAGACTTGCGAATGTTTTGATGGTTTCTCAACCATTCCTTAACTTCAAACTCCCATATCTCGCGAACGGATTGACGAACACGAGAAATTCCTGTTGCATCTGAAAGTAGAAACTCGCCCCATTACAACGGTGTGTGTACTTTTCCCCTAGACCATTCCAGTTATAGGTTTCGGGTATCAGACCAGCGAAAATTTTGATGGTTTCTCAAACATTCCTTAACTTCAAACTCCCATATCTCGCGAACGGATTGAGGAAATCGAGAAATTCCTGTTGCATCTGAAAGCAGAAACTAGCCGATTACAACGGTATGTGTATTTTTCCCCTAGGCCAATGTAGTTATTGGTTTCGAGTATCAGATTTGTCAAAATTTTGATGGTTTCTCAACCATTCCTTAACTTGAGACTCCCATATCTCGCGAACGGATTGACGAACTCGAGAAATTCCTGTTGCATCTGAAAGTAGAAGCTCGCCCGATTACAACGGTATGTGTATTTTCCCCCTAGGCCATAGTAGCTATTGGTTTCGAGTATCAGATTTGTCAAAATTTTGATGGTTTCGAAACCACTCCTTAACTTCAAACACCCATATCTCCCGAACGGATTGACGAACTCGAGAAATCCTTGTTGCATCTGAAAGCAGAAACTCGCCCGATTACAACGGTATGTGTAGTTTTGCCCTAGGTCATAGTAGTTATTGGTTTCGAGTATCAGACTTGCGAAAACTTTGATTGCTTCTCAACCTTTCCTTAAATTCGAACTCCCATATCTCGCGAACCGATTGACGATATCGAGAAATTCCTGTTGCATCTGAAAGTAGGTACTCGCCCGATTACAACGGTATGTGTATTTTTCCCCTAGGCCATTGTAGTTATTGGTTTCGAGTATCAGACTTGCGAAAATTTTGATGGTTTCTCAACCATTCCTTAACTTCAAACACCCTTATCTCGCGAGCGGATTGACGAACTCCAGAAATTCCTATTGCATCTGAAAGTAGAAGCTCGCCCGATTACAACGGTATGTGTAGTTTTGCTCTAGGTCATAGTAGTGATTGGTTTCGAGTATCAGACTTGTCAAAATTTTGATGGTTTCTTAACCATTCCTTAAATTGGGACTCCCATATCTCGCGAACGGATTGACGAACTCGAGAAATTCCTGTTGCATCTGAAAGTAGAAATTCGCCCGATTACAACGGTATGTGTATTTTTCCCCTAGGCCAATGTAGTTATTGGTTTCGAGTATCAGACTTGTCAAAATTTTGATGGTTTCTCAACCATTCCTTAACCTCAAACTCCCATATCTCGCGAACGGATTGAGGAAATCGAGAAATCCCTGTTGCATCTGAAAGCAGAAACCGGCCCGATTACAACGGTATGTGTATTCTTGCCCTAGGCCATAGTAGTTACTGGTTTCGAGTATCAGACTTGCGAAAATTTTGATGGTTTCTCAACCATTCCTTAACTTCAAACTCCCATATCTCGCGAATGGTTTGACGAACTCGAGAAACTCCTGTTGCACCTGAAAGTAGAAACACACCCGATTACAATGGTGTGTGTACGTTTCCCCTACGCCATAGTAGTTACTGGTTTCGAGTATCAGACTTGCGAAAATTTTGATGGTTTCTCAACCATTCTTTGAATTCAAACTCCCATATCTCGCGAACGGAATGAGGAACTCGAGAAATTTCTGTTGCATCTGAAAGAAGAAACTCGCTCGATTACAATGGTATGTCTATTTTTGCCCTAGGTCACGGTAGTGATTGGTTTCGAGTTTCAGGCTTGTCAAAATTTTGATGGTTTCTCAACCATTCCTCAACTTCAAATTCCCATATCTCGCGAACGGATTGAGGAAATCGAGAAATTCCTGTTGCATCTGAAAGCAGAAACTGGCCCGACTACAACGGTATGTGTATCTTCCCCCTAGGCCATAATAGTTATTGTTTTCGAGTATCAGACTTGTCAAAATTTTGATGGTTTCTCAACCATTCCTTAACTTCAAACTCCCATATCTCGCCAACGGATTGAGGAAATCGAGAAATTCCTGATGCATCTGAAAGCAGAAACTGGACCGATTACAACGGTATGTGTATTTTTGCCCTAGGCCATAGTGGTTATTGTTTTCGAGTATCAGACTTGTAAAAATTTTGATGGTTTCTCAACCATTCCTTAACTTCAAACTCCCATATCTCGCCAACGGATTGAGGAAATCGAGAAATTCCTGATGCATCTGAAAGCAGAAGCTGGACCGATTACAACGGTATGTATATTTTTGCCCTAGGCCATAGTAGTTAGTGGTTTCGAGTATCAGACTTGCGAAAATTTTGATTGTTTCTCAACCATTCCTTAACTTCAAACTCCCATATCTCGCGAACGGAATGAGGAACTGGAGAAATTCCTGTTGCATCTGAAAGCAGAAACTCGCCCGATTACAATGGTGTGTGTACTTCTCCCCTTGGCCATTCCAGTTATTGGTTTCGAGTATCAGACTTGCGAAAATTTTGATGGTTTCTCAACCATTCCTTAACTTCAAACTCCCATATCTCGCGAACGGAATGAGGAACTCGAGAAATTTCTGTTGCATCTGAAAGAAGAAACTCGCTCGATTACAATGGTATGTGTATTCTTGGCCTAGGCCATAGTAGCTATTGGTTTCGAGTTTCAGACTTGTCAAGATTTTGATGGTTTCTCAACCATTCCTTAAATTCAACCTCCCATATCTAGCGAACGGATTGAGGAAATCGAGAAATTCCTGTTGCATCTGAAAGCAGAAACAGGCCCGATTACAACGGTATGTGTATTTTTTCCCTAGGCCATAGTAGTTATTGCTTTCGAGTATTAGACTTGCGAACATTTTGATGGTTTCTCAACCATTCCTTTACGTCAAACTCCCGTATCTCGCGAACGGAATGAGGAACTCGAGAAATTCCTGTTGAATCTGAAAGCAGAAACTAGCCGATTACAACGGAATGTGTATTTTTCCCGTAGGCCATGGTAGTTATTAGTTTCGAGTATCAGACGTGCGAAAATTTTGATGGTTTCTCAACCATTCCTTAACTTGAGACTCCCATATCTCGCGAACGGATTGACGAACTCGAGAATTTCCTGTTGCATCTGAAAGTAGAAACTCGCCCGATTACAACGGTATGTGTATTTTTGCCCTAGGCCGTAGAAGTTATTGGTTTCGAGTATCAGATTTGCGAAAATTTTGATGGTTTCTCAACCATTCCTTAACTTCAAACTCCCATATCTCGCGAACGGATTGAGGAGATCGAGAAATTTCTGTTGCATCTGAAAGCAGAAACTGGCCCGATTACAACGGTGTGTATTTTTGCCCTAGGCCATAGTAGTTATTGGTTTCGAGTATCAGACTTGCGAAAATTTTGATGGTTTCTCAACCATTCCTTAACTTCAAACTCCCGTATCTCGCGAACGGATTGACGAACTCGAGATATTCCTGTTGCACCTGAAAGTAGAAACACACCCGGTTACAATGGTGTGTGTACTTTTCCCGTACGCGAAAGTAGTTAGCGGTTTCGAGTATCAGACTTGCGAAAATTTTGATGGTTTCTCATCCATTCCCTAACTTCAAACTCCCATATCTCGCGAACGGAATGAGGAACTGGAGAAATTCCTGTTGCATCTGAAAGCAGAAACTCGCCCGATTACAATGGTGTGTGTTCTTCTCCCCTTGGCCATTCCAGTTATTGGTTTCGAGTATCTGACTTGCGAAAATTTTGATGGTTTCTCAAACATTCCTTAACTTCAAACTCCCATATCTCGCGAACGGAATGAGGAACTCGAGAAATTTCTGTTGCATCTGAAAGAAGAAACTCGCCCGATTACAATGGCATGTGTATTTTTGCCCTAGGCCATAGTAGTTATTGGTTTCGAGTATCAGACTTGCCAAAATTTTGATGGTTTCTCAACCACTCCTTAACTTCAAACTCCCATATCTCGCGAACGGATTGACGAACTCGAGAAATTTCTGTTGCATCTGAAAGAAGAAACTCGCTCGATTACAATGGAATGTGTATTTTTGCCCTAGCCCATAGTAGCTATTGGTTGCGAGTTTCAGACTTGTCAAAATTTTGATGGTTTCTCAACCATTCCTTTACGTCAAACTCCCGTATCTCGCGAACGGAATGAGGAACTCGAGAAATTCCTGTTGAATCTGAAAGCAGAAACTAGCCGATTACAACGGAATGTGTATTTTTCCCGTAGGCCATTGTAGTTATTAGTTTCGAGTATCAGACGTGCGAAAATTTTGATGGTTTCTCAACCATTCCTTAACTTGAGACTCCCATATCTCGCGAACGGATTGACGAACTCGAGAATTTCCTGTTGCATCTGAAAGTAGAAACTCGCCCGATTACAACGGTATGTGTATTTTTGCCCTAGGCCGTAGAAGTTATTGGTTTCGAGTATCAGATTTGCGAAAATTTTGATGGTTTCTCAACCATTCCTTAACTTCAAACTCCCATATCTCGCGAACGGATTGAGGAGATCGAGAAATTTCTGTTGCATCTGAAAGCAGAAACTGGCCCGATTACAACGGTGTGTATTTTTGCCCTAGGCCATAGTAGTTATTGGTTTCGAGTATCAGACTTGCGAAAATTTTGATGGTTTCTCAACCATTCCTTAACTTCAAACTCCCGTATCTCGCGAACGGATTGACGAACTCGAGATATTCCTGTTGCACCTGAAAGTAGAAACACACCCGGTTACAATGGTGTGTGTACTTTTCCCGTACGCCAAAGTAGTTAGTGGTTGCGAGTATCAGACTTGCGAAAATTTTGATGGTTTCTCATCCATTCCCTAACTTCAAACTCCCATATCTCGCGAACGGAATGAGGAACTGGAGAAATTCCTGTTGCATCTGAAAGCAGAAACTCGCCCGATTACAATGGTGTGTGTTCTTCTCCCCTTGGCCATTCCAGTTATTGGTTTCGAGTATCTGACTTGCGAAAATTTTGATGGTTTCTCAACCATTCCTTAACTTCAAACTCCCATATCTCGCGAACGGAATGAGGAACTCGAGAAATTTCTGTTGCATCTGAAAGAAGAAACTCGCCCGATTACAATGGCATGTGTATTTTTGCCCTAGGCCATAGTAGTTATTGGTTTCGAGTATCAGACTTGCCAAAATTTTGATGGTTTCTCAACCACTCCTTAACTTCAAACTCCCATATCTCGCGAACGGATTGACGAACTCGAGAAATTTCTGTTGCATCTGAAAGAAGAAACTCGCTCGATTACAATGGAATGTGTATTTTTGCCCTAGCCCATAGTAGCTATTGGTAGCGAGTTTCAGACTTGTCAAAATTTTGATGGTTTCTCAACCATTCCTTATCCTCAAAGTCCCATATCTCGCCAACGGATTGAGGAAATCGAGAAATTCCTGATGCATCTGAAAGCAGAAACTGGACCGATTACATCGGTATGTGTACTTTTCCCCTACGCCATAGTAGTTATTGTTTTCGAGTATCAGACTTGCGAAAATTTTGATGGTTTCGAAACCATTCCTTAAATTCAAACTCCCATATCTCGCGAACGGATCGACGAACTCCAGAAATTTCTGTTGCATCTGAAAGCAGAAACTCGCCCGATTACAACGGTATGAGTATTTTTGCCCTAGGCCATAGTAGTTATTGGATTCGAGCATCAGACTTGCGAAAACTTTGATTGTTTCTCAACCTATCCTTAAATTCGAACTCCCATATCTCGCGAACCGATTGACGATATCGAGAAATTCCTGTTGCATCTGAAAGTAGATACTCGCCCGATCACAACGGTATGTGTATTTTTCCCCTAGGCCATTGTAGTTAATGGTTTCGAGTATCAGACTTGCGAAAATTTTGATGGTTTCTCAACCATTCCTTAACTTCAAACACCCTTATCTCGCGAGCGGATTGACGAACTCCAGAAATTCCTATTGCATCTGAAAGTAGAAGCTCGCCCGATTACAACGGTATGTGTAGTTTTGCTCTAGGTCATAGTAGTGATTGGTTTCGAGTATCAGACTTGTCAAAATTTTGATGGTTTCTTAACCATTCCTTAAATTGGGACTCCCATATCTCGCGAACGGATTGACGAACTCGAGAAATTCCTGTTGCATCTGAAAGTAGAAACTCGCCCGATTACAACGGTATGTGTATTTTTCCCCTAGGCCAATGTAGTTATTGGTTTCGAGTATCAGACTTGTCAAAATTTTGATGGTTTCTCAACCATTCCTTAACTCCAAACTCCCATATCTCGCGAACGGATTGAGGAAATCGAGAAATCCCTGTTGCATCTGAAAGCAGAAACGGGCCCGATTACAACGGTATGTGTATTCTTGCCCTAGGCCATAGTAGTTACTGGTTTCGAGTATCAGACTTGCGAAAATTTTGATGGTTTCTCAACCATTCCTTAACTTCAAACTCCCATATCTCGCGAACAGATTGACGAACTCGAGAAATTCCTGTTGCACCTGAAAGTAGAAACACACCCGATTACAATGGTGGGTGTACGTTTCCCCCTACGGCATAGAAGTTATTGGTTTCGAGTATTAGACTTGCGAAAATTTTGATGGTTTCTCAACCATTCCTTACCTTCAAACTCCCGTATCTCGCAAACGGAGTGAGGATCTCGACAAATTCCTGTTGCATCTGAAAGCAGAAACTCGCCCGATTACAATGGTGTGTGTACTTTGCCCCTAGGCTATTCCAGTTATTGGTTTCGAGTATCAGACTTGCGAAAATTTTGATGGTTTCGAAACCATTCCTTAACTTCAAACTCCCATATCTCGCGAACGGATTGACGAACTCGAGAAATTCCTGTTGCAACTGAAAGCAGAAACTCGCCCGATTACAACGGTATGAGTATTTTTGCCCTAGGCCATAGTAGTTATTGGATTCGAGCATCAGACTTGCGAAAACTTTGATTGTTTCTCAACCTATCCTTAAATTCGAACTCCCATATCTCGCGAACCGATTGACGATATCGAGAAATTCCTGTTGCATCTGAAAGTAGATACTCGCCCGATTACAACGGTATGTGTATTTTTCCCCTAGGCCATTGTAGTTATTGGTTTCGAGTATCAGACTTGCGAAAATTTTGATGGTTTCTCAACCATTCCTTAACTTCAAACGCCCATATCTCGCGAACGGATTGCCGAACTCGAGAAATTCCTGTTGCAACTGAAAGCAGAAGCTCGCCCGATTACAACGGAATGTGTAGTTTTGCCCTAGGTCATAGTAGTTATTGGTTTCGAGTATCAGACTTGCGAAAATTTTGATGGTTTCTCAACCATTCCTTAACTTCAAACTCCCTTATCTCGCGAGCGGATTGACGAACTCCAGAAATTCCTATTGCATCTGAAAGCAGAAACTCGCCCGATTAGAACGGTATGTGTATTTTTGCCCTAGGCCATAGTAGTTATTGGTTTCGAGTAACAGACTTGCGAAAATTTTGATGGTTTCTCAACCATTCCTTAACTTCAAAATCCCATATCTCGCGAACGGATTGACGAACACGAGAAATTCCTGTTGCATCTGAAAGTAGAAACTCGCCCCATTACAACGGTGTGTGTACTTTTCCCCTAGACCATTCCAGTTATTGGTTTCGGGTATCAGACCAGCGAAAATTTTGATGGTTTCTCAACCATTCCTTAACTTCAAACTCCCTTATCTCGCGAGCGGATTGACGAACTCCAGAAATTCCTATTGCATCTGAAAGCAGAAACTCGCCCGATTAGAACGGTATGTGTATTTTTGCCCTAGGCCATAGTAGTTATTGGTTTCGAGTAACAGACTTGCGAAAATTTTGATGGTTTCTCAACCATTCCTTAACTTCAAACTCCCATATCTCGCGAATGGTTTGACGAACTCGAGAAACTCCTGTTGCACCTGAAAGTAGAAACACACCCGATTACAATGGTGTGTGTACGTTTCCCCTACGCCATAGTAGTTACTGGTTTCGAGTATCAGACTTGCGAAAATTTTGATGGTTTCTCAACCATTCTTTGAATTCAAACTCCCATATCTCGCGAACGGAATGAGGAACTCGAGAAATTTCTGTTGCATCTGAAAGAAGAAACTCGCTCGATTACAATGGTATGTCTATTTTTGCCCTAGGTCATGGTAGTGATTGGTTTCGAGTTTCAGGCTTGTCAAAATTTTGATGGTTTCTCAACCATTCCTCAACTTCAAATTCCCATATCTCGCGAACGGATTGAGGAAATCGAGAAATTCCTGTTGCATCTGAAAGCAGAAACTGGCCCGACTACAACGGTATGTGTATCTTCCCCCTAGGCCATAATAGTTATTGTTTTCGAGTATCAGACTTGTCAAAATTTTGATGGTTTCTCAACCATTCCTTAACTTCAAACTCCCATATCTCGCCAACGGATTGAGGAAATCGAGAAATTCCTGATGCATCTGAAAGCAGAAACTGGACCGATTACAACGGTATGTGTATTTTTGCCCTAGGCCATAGTGGTTATTGTTTTCGAGTATCAGACTTGTAAAAATTTTGATGGTTTCTCAACCATTCCTTAACTTCAAACTCCCATATCTCGCCAACGGATTGAGGAAATCGAGAAATTCCTGATGCATCTGAAAGCAGAAACTGGACCGATTACAACGGTATGTGTATTTTTGCCCTAGGCCATAGTAGTTAGTGGTTTCGAGTATCAGACTTGCGAAAATTTTGATTGTTTCTCAACCATTCCTTAACTTCAAACTCCCATATCTCGCGAACGGAATGAGGAACTGGAGAAATTCCTGTTGCATCTGAAAGCAGAAACTCGCCGATTACAATGGTGTGTGTACTTCTCCCCTTGGCCATTCCAGTTATTGGTTTCGAGTATCAGACTTGCGAAAATTTTGATGGTTTCTCAACCATTCCTTAACTTCAAACTCCCATATCTCGCGAACGGAATGAGGAACTCGAGAAATTTCTGTTGCATCTGAAAGAAGAAACTCGCTCGATTACAATGGTATGTGTATTCTTGGCCTAGGCCATAGTAGCTATTTGTTTCGAGTTTCAGACTTGTCAAGATTTTGATGGTTTCTCAACCATTCCTTAAATTCAACCTCCCATATCTCGCGAACGGATTGAGGAAATCGAGAAATTCCTGTTGCATCTGAAAGCAGAAACAGGCCCGATTACAACGGTATGTGTATTTTTTCCCTAGGCCATAGTAGTTATTGCTTTCGAGTATTAGACTTGCGAACATTTTGATGGTTTCTCAACCATTCCTTAACGTCAAACTCCCGTATCTCGCGAACGGAATGAGGAACTCGAGAAATTCCTGTTGAATCTGAAAGCAGAAACTAGCCGATTACAACGGAATGTGTATTTTTCCCGTAGGCCATTGTAGTTATTAGTTTCGAGTATCAGACGTGCGAAAATTTTGATGGTTTCTCAACCATTCCTTAACTTGAGACTCCCATATCTCGCGAACGGATCGACGAACTCGAGAATTTCCTGTTGCATCTGAAAGTAGAAACTCGCCCGATTACAACGGTATGTGTATTTTTGCCCTAGGCCGTAGAAGTTATTGGTTTCGAGTATCAGATTTGCGAAAATTTTGATGGTTTCTCAACCATTCCTTAACTTCAAACTCCCATATCTCGCTAACGGATTGAGGAGATCGAGAAATTCCTGTTGCATCTGAAAGCAGAAACTGGCCCGATTACAACGGTGTGTATTTTTGCACTAGGCCATAGTAGTTATTGGTTTCGAGTATCAGACTTGCGAAAATTTTGATGGTTTCTCAACCATTCCTTAACTTCAAACTCCCGTATCTCGCGAACGGATTGACGAACTCGAGATATTCCTGTTGCACCTGAAAGTAGAAACACACCCGGTTACAATGGTGTGTGTACTTTTCCCGTACGCCAAAGTAGTTAGTGGTTTCGAGTATCAGACTTGCGAAAATTTTGATGGTTTCTCATCCATTCCCTAACTTCAAACTCCCATATCTCGCGAACGGAATGAGGAACTGGAGAAATTCCTGTTGCATCTGAAAGCAGAAACTCGCCCGATTACAATGGTGTGTGTTCTTCTCCCCGTGGCCATTCCAGTTATTGGTTTCGAGAATCTGACTTGCGAAAATTTTGATGGTTTCTCAACCATTCCTTAACTTCAAACTCCCATATCTCGCGAACGGAATGAGGAACTCGAGAAATTTCTGTTGCATCTGAAAGAAGAAACTCGCCCGATTACAATGGCATGTGTATTTTTGCCCTAGGCCATAGTAGTTATTGGTTTCGAGTATCAGACTTGCCAAAATTTTGATGGTTTCTCAACCACTCCTTAACTTCAAACTCCCATATCTCGCGAACGGATTGACGAACTCGAGAAATTTCTGTTGCATCTGAAAGAAGAAACTCGCTCGATTACAATGGAATGTGTATTTTTGCCCTAGCCCATAGTAGCTATTGGTTGCGAGTTTCAGACTTGTCAAAATTTTGATGGTTTCGAAACCATTCCTTATCCTCAAAGTCCCATATCTCGCCAACGGATTGAGGAAATCGAGAAATTCCTGATGCATCTGAAAGCAGAAACTGGACCGATTACATCGGTATGTGTACTTTTCCCCTACGCCATAGTAGTTATTGTTTTCGAGTATCAGACTTGCGAAAACTTTGATTGTTTCTCAACCTATCCTTAAATTCGAACTCCCATATCTCGCGAACCGATTGACGATATCGAGAAATTCCTGTTGCATCTGAAAGTAGATACTCGCCCGATCACAACGGTATGTGTATTTTTCCCCTAGGCCATTGTAGTTAATGGTTTCGAGTATCAGACTTGCGAAAATTTTGATGGTTTCTCAACCATTCCTTAACTTCAAACTCCCTTATCTCGCGAGCGGATTGACGAACTCCAGAAATTCCTATTGCATCTGAAAGCAGAAACTCGCCCGATTAGAACGGTATGTGTATTTTTGCCCTAGGCCATAGTAGTTATTGGTTTCGAGTAACAGACTTGCGAAAATTTTGATGGTTTCTCAACCATTCCTTAACTTCAAAATCCCACATCTCGCGAACGGATTGACGAACACGAGAAATTCCTGTTGCATCTGAAAGTAGAAACTCGCCCCATTACAACGGTGTGCGTACTTTTCCCCTAGACCATTCCAGTTATTGGTTTCGGGTATCAGACCAGCGAAAATTTTGATGGTTTCTCAAACATTCCTTAACTTCAAACTCCCATATCTCGCGAACGGATTGAGGAAATCGAGAAATTCCTGCTGCATCTGAAAGCAGAAACTGGCCGATTACAACGGTATGTGTATTTTTCCCCAAGGCCAATGTAGTTATTGGTTTCGAGTATCAGACTTGTCAAAATTTTGATGGTTTCTCAACCATTCCTTAACTTCAAACTCCCATATCTCGCGAACGGATTGAGGAAATCGAGAAATTCCTGTTGCATCTGAAAGCAGAAACAGGCCCGATTACAACGGTATGTGTATTTTTTCCCTAGGCCATAGTAGTTATTGCTTTCGAGTATTAGACTTGCGAACATTTTGATGGTTTCTCAACCATTCCTTAACGTCAAACTCCCGTATCTCGCGAACGGAATGAGGAACTCGAGAAATTCCTGTTGAATCTGAAAGCAGAAACTAGCCGATTACAACGGAATGTGTATTTTTCCCGTAGGCCATTGTAGTTATTAGTTTCGAGTATCAGACGTGCGAAAATTTTGATGGTTTCTCAACCATTCCTTAACTTGAGACTCCCATATCTCGCGAACGGATCGACGAACTCGAGAATTTCCTGTTGCATCTGAAAGTAGAAACTCGCCCGATTACAACGGTATGTGTATTTTTGCCCTAGGCCGTAGAAGTTATTGGTTTCGAGTATCAGATTTGCGAAAATTTTGATGGTTTCTCAACCATTCCTTAACTTCAAACTCCCATATCTCGCTAACGGATTGAGGAGATCGAGAAATTCCTGTTGCATCTGAAAGCAGAAACTGGCCCGATTACAACGGTGTGTATTTTTGCCCTAGGCCATAGTAGTTATTGGTTTCGAGTATCAGACTTGCGAAAATTTTGATGGTTTCTCAACCATTCCTTAACTTCAAACTCCCGTATCTCGCGAACGGATTGACGAACTCGAGATATTCCTGTTGCACCTGAAAGTAGAAACACACCCGGTTACAATGGTGTGTGTACTTTTCCCGTACGCCAAAGTAGTTAGTGGTTTCGAGTATCAGACTTGCGAAAATTTTGATGGTTTCTCATCCATTCCCTAACTTCAAACTCCCATATCTCGCGAACGGAATGAGGAACTGGAGAAATTCCTGTTGCATCTGAAAGCAGAAACTCGCCCGATTACAATGGTGTGTGTTCTTCTCCCCGTGGCCATTCCAGTTATTGGTTTCGAGAATCTGACTTGCGAAAATTTTGATGGTTTCTCAACCATTCCTTAACTTCAAACTCCCATATCTCGCGAACGGAATGAGGAACTCGAGAAATTTCTGTTGCATCTGAAAGAAGAAACTCGCCCGATTACAATGGCATGTGTATTTTTGCCCTAGGCCATAGTAGTTATTGGTTTCGAGTATCAGACTTGCCAAAATTTTGATGGTTTCTCAACCACTCCTTAACTTCAAACTCCCATATCTCGCGAACGGATTGACGAACTCGAGAAATTTCTGTTGCATCTGAAAGAAGAAACTCGCTCGATTACAATGGAATGTGTATTTTTGCCCTAGCCCATAGTAGCTATTGGTTGCGAGTTTCAGACTTGTCAAAATTTTGATGGTTTCGAAACCATTCCTTATCCTCAAAGTCCCATATCTCGCCAACGGATTGAGGAAATCGAGAAATTCCTGATGCATCTGAAAGCAGAAACTGGACCGATTACATCGGTATGTGTACTTTTCCCCTACGCCATAGTAGTTATTGTTTTCGAGTATCAGACTTGCGAAAACTTTGATTGTTTCTCAACCTATCCTTAAATTCGAACTCCCATATCTCGCGAACCGATTGACGATATCGAGAAATTCCTGTTGCATCTGAAAGTAGATACTCGCCCGATCACAACGGTATGTGTATTTTTCCCCTAGGCCATTGTAGTTAATGGTTTCGAGTATCAGACTTGCGAAAATTTTGATGGTTTCTCAACCATTCCTTAACTTCAAACTCCCTTATCTCGCGAGCGGATTGACGAACTCCAGAAATTCCTATTGCATCTGAAAGCAGAAACTCGCCCGATTAGAACGGTATGTGTATTTTTGCCCTAGGCCATAGTAGTTATTGGTTTCGAGTAACAGACTTGCGAAAATTTTGATGGTTTCTCAACCATTCCTTAACTTCAAAATCCCACATCTCGCGAACGGATTGACGAACACGAGAAATTCCTGTTGCATCTGAAAGTAGAAACTCGCCCCATTACAACGGTGTGCGTACTTTTCCCCTAGACCATTCCAGTTATTGGTTTCGGGTATCAGACCAGCGAAAATTTTGATGGTTTCTCAAACATTCCTTAACTTCAAACTCCCATATCTCGCGAACGGATTGAGGAAATCGAGAAATTCCTGCTGCATCTGAAAGCAGAAACTGGCCGATTACAACGGTATGTGTATTTTTCCCCAAGGCCAATGTAGTTATTGGTTTCGAGTATCAGACTTGTCAAAATTTGATGGTTTCTCAACCATTCCTTAACTTCAAACTCCCATATCTCGCGAACGGATTGAGGAAATCGAGAAATTCCTGTTGCATCTGAAAGCAGAAACTGGCCCGATTACAACGGTATGTGTATTTTTGCCCTAGGCCATAGTAGTTACTGGTTTCGAGTATCAGACTTGCGAAAATTTTGATGGTTTCTCAACCATTCCTTAACTTCAAACTCCCATATCTCGCGAACGGATTGAGGAGATCGAGAAATTCCTGTTGCATCTGAAAGCAGAAACTGGCCCGATTACAACGGTGTGTATTTTTGCCCTAGGCCATAGTAGTTATTGGTTTCGAGTATCAGACTTGCGAAAATTTTGATGGTTTCTCAACCATTCCTTAACTTCAAACTCCCGTATCTCGCGAACGGATTGACGAACTCGAGAAATTTCTGTTGCATCTGAAAGAAGAAACTCGCTCGATTACAATGGAATGTGTATTTTTGCCCTAGCCCATAGTAGCTATTGGTTGCGAGTTTCAGACTTGTCAAAATTTTGATGGTTTCTCAACCATTCCTTATCCTCAAAGTCCCATATCTCGCCAACGGATTGAGGAAATCGAGAAATTCCTGATGCATCTGAAAGCAGAAACTGGACCGATTACAACGGTATGTGTACTTTTCCCCTACGCCATAGTAGTTATTGTTTTCGAGTATCAGACTTGCGAAAATTTTGATGGTTTCTCAACCATTCCTTAACTTCAAACTCCCATATATCGTGAGCGGATTGACGAACTCGAGAAATTCCTATTGCATCTGAAAGCAGAAACTCGCCCGATTACAACGGTATGTGTATTTTTGCCCTAGGCCATTGTAGTTATTGGTTTCGAGTATCAGACTTGCGAAAATTTTGATGGTTTCTCAACCATTCCTTAACTTCAAACTCCCATATCTCGCGAACGGATTGAGGAGATCGAGAAATTCCTGTTGCATCTGAAAGCAGAAACTGGCCCGATTACAACGGTGTGTATTTTTGCCCTAGGCCATAGTAGTTATTGGTTTCGAGTATCAGACTTGCGAAAATTTTGATGGTTTCTCAACCATTCCTTAACTTCAAACTCCCGTATCTCGCGAACGGATTGACGAAATCGAGAAATTTCTGTTGCATCTGAAAGAAGAAACTCGCTCGATTACAATGGAATGTGTATTTTTGCCCTAGCCCATAGTAGCTATTGGTTGCGAGTTTCAGACTTGTCAAAATTTTGATGGTTTCTCAACCATTCCTTATCCTCAAAGTCCCATATCTCGCCAACGGATTGAGGAAATCGAGAAATTCCTGATGCATCTGAAAGCAGAAACTGGACCGATTACAACGGTATGTGTACTTTTCCCCTACGCCATAGTAGTTATTGTTTTCGAGTATCAGACTTGCGAAAATTTTGATGGTTTCTCAACCATTCCTTAACTTCAAACTCCCATATATCGTGAGCGGATTGACGAACTCGAGAAATTCCTGTTGCATCTGAAAGCAGAAACTCGCCCGATTACAACGGTATGTGTATTTTGCCCTAGGCCATAGTAGTTATTGGTTTCGAGTATCAGACTTGCGAAAATTTTGATGGTTTCTCGACCACTCCTAAACTTCAAACTCCCATATCTCGCGAACGGATTGATGAACTCGAGAACTTCCTGCTGCATCTGAAAGCAGAAACTCGCCCGATTACAACGGTATGTGTATTTTTGCCCTAGGCCATTGTAGTTATTGGTTTCGAGTATCACACTTGCGAAAATTTTGATGGTTTCACAACCATTCCTTAACTTCAGACCCCCATATCTCGCGAACGGATTGACGAACTCGAGAAATTCCTGTCGCATCTGAAAGCAGTAACTCACCCGATTACAACGGTATGTGTATTTTTGCCCTAGGCCATAGTAGTTATTGGTTTCGAGTATCAGACTTGCGAAAATTTTGATGGTTTCTCGACCACTCCTAAACATCAAACTCCCATATCTCGCGAACGGATTGACGAACTCGAGATATTCCTGTTGCATCTGAAAGCAGAAACGCGCCCGATTACAACGGTATGTGTATTTTTCCCCTAAGCCATAGTAGTTATTGGTTTCGAGCATCTGACTTGCGAAAATTTTGATGGTGTCTCAACCTTTCCTTAAATTCGAACTCCCATATCTCGCCAACCGACTGACGATATCGAGAAATTCCAGTTGCATCTGAAAGTAGAAACTCGCCCGATTACAATGGTGTGTGTACTTCTCTCCTAGGCCATTCCAGTTATTGGTTTCGAGTATCAGACCTGCGAAAATTTTGATGGTTTCTCAACCATTCCTTAACTTCAGACACCCATATCTCGCGAACGGATTGACGAACTCGAGAAATTCCTATTGTATCTGAAAGCAGAAACTCGCCCGATTACAACGGTATGTGTATTTTTGCCCTAGACCATAGTAGTTATTGGTTTCGAGTATCAGACTTGCGAAAATTTTGATGGTTTCTCGACCACTCCTAAACTTCAAACTCCCATATCTCGCGAACGGATTGACGAACTCGAGATATTCCTGTTGCATCTGAAGGCAGAAACGCGCCCGATTACAACGGTATGTGTATTTTTCCCCTAGGCCATAGTAGTTATTGGTTTCGAGCATCTGACTTGCGAAAATTTTGATGGTTTCACAACCATTCCTTAATTTCAGACTCCCATATCTCGCGAACGGATTGTCGAACTCGAGAAATTCCTGTTGCATCTGAAAGCAGAATCTCGCCCGATTACAACGGTATGTGTATTTTTGCCCCAGGCCGTAGTAGTTATTGGTTTCGAGTATCAGACTTGCGAAAATTTTGATGGTTTCTCGACCACTCCTTGACTTCAAACTCCCATATCTCGCGAACGGATTGACGAACTCGAGATATTCCTGTTGCATCTGAAAGTAGAAACTCGCCCGATTACAACGGTATGTGTATTTTTCCCCTAGGCCATTGTAGTTATTGGTTTCGAGTATCTGACTTGCGAAAATTTTGATGGTTTCTCAAACATTCCTTAACTTCAGACTCCCATATCTCGCGAACGGATTGACGAACTCGAGATATTCATGTTGCATCTGAAAGCAGAAACGCGTCCGACTACAACGGTATGTGTATTTTTGCCCTAGGCCATAGCAGTCATTGCTTTCGAGTATCAGGCATGTCGAAAATTTTGATGATTACTCAACCACTCCTTAACTTCACACTCCCATATCGCGCGAACTGATTGACGAACTCGAGAAATTCCTGTTGCATCTGAAAGCAGTAAATCGCCCGATTACAACGGTATGTGTATTTTTGCCCTAGGCCATAGTAGTTATTGGTTTCGAGTATCTGACTTGCGAAAATTTTGATGGTTTCTCAACCATTCGTTAACTTCAAACTCCCATATCTCGCGAACGGATTGTCGAACTCGAGAAAATCCTGTTGCATCTGAAAGCAGAAACTCGTCCGACTACAACGGTATGTGTATTTTTGCCCTAGGCCATAGTAGTTAATGGTTTCGAGTATCAGACTTGCAAAAATTTTGATGGTTTCACAACCATACCATAACTTCAAACTCCCATATCTCGCGAACGGATTGATGAACTCGAGAAATTCCTGTTGCACCTGAAAGCAGAAACTCGCCCGATTACAACGGTATGTGTATTTTTGCCCTAGGCCATTGTAGTTATTGGTTTCGAGTATCACACTTGCGAAAATTTTGATGGTTTCACAACCATTCCTTACCTTCAGACCCCCATATCTCGCGAACGGATTGACGAACTCGAGAAATTCCTGTCGCATCTGAAAGCAGTAACTCACCCGATTACAACGGTATGTGTATTTTTGCCCTAGGCCATAGTAGTTATTGGTTTCGAGTATCAGACTTGCGAAAATTTTGATGGTTTCTCGACCACTCCTAAACTTCAAACTCCCATATCTCGCGAACGGATTGACGAACTCGAGATATTCCTGTTGCATCTGAAAGCAGAAACGCGCCCGATTACAACGGTATGTGTATTTTTCCCCTAGGCCATAGTAGTTATTGGTTTCGAGCATCTGACTTGCGAAAATTTTGATGGTGTCTCAACCTTTCCTTAAATTCGAACTCCCATATCTCGCCAACCGACTGACGATATCGAGAAATTCCAGTTGCATCTGAAAGTAGAAACTCGCCCGATTACAATGGTGTGTGTACTTCTCTCCTAGGCCATTCCAGTTATTGGTTTCGAGTATCAGACCTGCGAAAATTTTGATGGTTTCTCAACCATTCCTTAACTTCAGACACCCATATCTCGCGAACGGATTGACGAACTCGAGAAATTCCTATTGTATCTGAAAGCAGAAACTCGCCCGATTACAACGGTATGTGTATTTTTGCCCTAGACCATAGTAGTTATTGGTTTCGAGTATCAGACTTGCGAAAATTTTGATGGTTTCTCGACCACTCCTAAACTTCAAACTCCCATATCTCGCGAACGGATTGACGAACTCGAGATATTCCTGTTGCATCTGAAGGCAGAAACGCGCGCGATTACAACGGTATGTGTATTTTTCCCCTAGGCCATAGTAGTTATTGGTTTCGAGCATCTGACTTGCGAAAATTTTGATGGTGTCTCAACCTTTCCTTAAATTCGAACTCCCATATCTCGCCAACCGACTGACGATATCGAGAAATTCCAGTTGCATCTGAAAGTAGAAACTCGCCCGATTACAACGGTATGTGTATTTTTCCCCTAGGCCATTGTAGTTATTGGTTTCGAGTATCTGACTTGCGAAAATTTTGATGGTTTCTCAAACATTCCTTAACTTCAGACTCCCATATCTCGCGAACGGATTGACGAACTCGAGATATTCATGTTGCATCTGAAAGCAGAAACGCGTCCGACTACAACGGTATGTGTATTTTTGCCCTAGGCCATAGCAGTCATTGCTTTCGAGTATCAGGCATGTCGAAAATTTTGATGATTACTCAAACATTCCTTAACTTCAGACTCCCATATCTCGCGAACGGATTGACGAACTCGAGATATTCATGTTGCATCTGAAAGCAGAAACGCGTCCGACTACAACGGTATGTGTATTTTTGCCCTAGGCCATAGCAGTCATTGCTTTCGAGTATCAGGCATGTCGAAAATTTTGATGATTACTCAACCACTCCTTAACTTCACACTCCCATATCGCGCGAACTGATTGACGAACTCGAGAAATTCCTGTTGCATCTGAAAGCAGTAAATCGCCCGATTACAACGGTATGTGTATTTTTGCCCTAGGCCATAGTAGTTATTGGTTTCGAGTATCTGACTTGCGAAAATTTTGATGGTTTCTCAACCATTCGTTAACTTCAAACTCCCATATCTCGCGAACGGATTGTCGAACTCGAGAAAATCCTGTTGCATCTGAAAGCAGAAGCTCGTCCGACTACAACGGTATGTGTATTTTTGCCCTAGGCCAT